>NC_142679.1:13148795-13153795 GCF_964200805.1 Pocillopora damicornis | reverse complement strand
GCGTTGTGCATTCCTAGGTGTTGAAGTTGATGTTATTTCCCTATGACCAGTCATTCACGTTTGCTAGAGTGGTCTGCAGAGACAGACAATCGCTGACGGAGCTGACGTTTTTATGCAGCTTGGTGTCATCAGCGTATAACGCTGCCCTCATCCCGCCTACAGTTTCACCTGGGAGATCGTTAATAAAGATCGTCCAAAACTACTCTTTGAGCTCGACCCTTTTGCAAAATCCAAGTAACATTAGTCTGAATGTTCTTATCCTTCTAAGAAGTGGATAACATTTTTCATTTAGCTCTGCAGGTTTTCCGCGATCGCTTGAGCACTTAAGTGGTATCTACGGCCTATTTCGGAGTAAGAATTTAAAAGGAAATTAAGAAAATCCATTTTACAGCATTTTTATACTTATTAGATGACAAACTGATCCTTAATTTCATTTTTGATGTGCCTAATGCTTCGCCTTCCAGGAACAAATAAATCTAATGCAAATTGAATCGTTACAGCAATTGAAAAACGATTTCGATCACAAACGTTCAATAGAATAGCAACGGGAACTCAAAATTTCTTCCATCCATTTTTACACATCTCTGTAAAGCTGTGTATAGCTCTGTTAAGCAGTGTATGGCCCTGTATAGGTGTGTATATCTCTGTTTAGCTGCGTATTGTGTGTATAGCTGTGTATAGCCCTGTATAGCTATGTATAGCCCTGTATAGCTGTGCAGAGCTCTGTTTATCTGTGGATAGCTCTGTATAACTGTGTATAGCCGTGTATAGCCGTGTATATCTGTGTATAGCCCTGTGTAGCCCTGTATGGCAGTTTTGATTGTCTTTAGCCCTGTATAGCCTTGTTTAGCTCTGTATAGCCGTGTATAGCCCTGTCTAGCTGTGTATAGCCCTGTACAGCTATGTATAGCCCTTTATAACTGTGTATAGCCCTGTATAGCTATGTATAGCTCTGTATAGCTGTGTTTAGCCCTGAATAGCTGTGTATAGTGTAATATTCCTCCCTAGGAATTGTTATTCATGAGATGGTAATAAGGTATGGAGAATCGCTCTGGCCGGGAAAGCCCAAGCCAGGCGAAGGGGTGATGGTGAGACGGATCAATCCGACCGGTGGTGGGTGGGTGGGAAAACGCTTCGATGCGCAGAACACAGCCCAAGGCCTCAAGTGAAGTGACAAGGAGTGATACAAAACAATCTACTATATCCAAAATCCCTAGGGACTAATTACCAATGCTAATTGAGTTAGCATAGTGTAATATTCCTCCCTAGGAATTGTTATTCATGAGATGGTAATAAGGTATGGAGAATCGCTCTGGCCTTCCCTAGCCTACACCCACACTCATATGAAATGAACAATCACACACCCTAAGAAAAGAAACACAAAGAACTCTTTAATCCTCTTTCCAATCCTTACTTAACACATACTATATCTAATCATTAACAATAACCTATACTATAATAGTTCAAAACTTCAATAAAATAAATTCATGAAAAAGCTTGGGAGAATCCCACAAGATGATCCTGATGTTTGTAGTCCTGCCCCGCTTGTAAAGGGAGATCCGCTAGTTTAGCCGCCGCGCCTGCTGGATTCACTACTTGCTTAAGCTTGATATAGTGAAGCGCCGTCTTACTAGATTTCCAGCCAATGTGGTCCATGATTTCACTGAGACTTACGCTTCGCAATGCTAAAGATACAGCCGCCCCACTGCGAAACCCATGAACTGTTAAATGACTACTAGATAACTTCCCAACTAGCGCGGAAACATAAATACTCAATCGCGCTTGAGCCGCCGAAGACTCCAAATGGCTGAAACAAACTCCGCCAGATTTTGAAATAGAGCGAAAAAGGAAACCTGGCGCAAGGTTAATACGTAACAGCTTACACGCATCAAAATACATTTCCAAACCCCGGACAGGACAAATCAAAGGATTAGATCCCCGCTTAAAGGCAAACACATTTGCGTCACCTGACCTGAGAGACTTTGTCCAAACATGATTGAACAACAAACCAGAATTATCCGAGAAACGTAAAACATCAGATACTTTTACTTGTAACAAATCAGCTGCTCTATCACCAGCAAAAAATAATGCCTTAAATAAAGCCTGATCGCGGGCATACATAAAAATCCGAATTGCGCGCAAAGTCGAAGAATGCAACAAAAGGGCTCTAATGTATTCAGAGATAACCAACAAATCGTTCACTAAGATAGGCTCTGCCTGGCGTGGAGTTACCCTAGCCTTTAGTTGTTCTTCCCGCACATTACTCAAATAAGTCTTAACTGACCTACAAGAAGCTGGATTACCTACACCTAACAAAAACTGCCATTCTGCGCCTCGACCACTCTCTGCAAATATAGCACGCAACTTGCCAATCAGTGAATCTATAGTCCCAAATGCCAAACGTTTAGGGCACTCACAATCTAGCCCCGCATTACCTCCCCAGGTGTGACAATCCTGTCTATGAACTCGTGTCCTTCCCCCAAAAATCTCGAAAAATCTGATCATCCGAAGGTGAATGAACCGCACAACCCCACCCATAACCGGACGCATCGGTAGAAATCGCAATACGCACATGCTTCTCGTCTCTCCACGGAAGAGTGTCCTTCCAGTCGTCAAGGTAACGCCAATGCGAAATTTCCTCCCTCAAAGCGTCGGTCATAGACACTTGCCCATCATCCAAGCCAGAAGCGATCGCTCTACTCATTTCTCTAATGAACAATTTCGCGGCTGGAACAGCCAAAGAGAAAGATATGCATTTCCCCTGAAATCGTTGTAAAGTTTTGATCCAAACAGTTTTCTTGCAGGCAAGAATTTTCTCCCTAATTAAGGCCCAGGACTCAATCTTACGGCGCGGCACCAAAAACGATTGTCGAACGGAATCCACGATCAGACCCAAATACCCCAGGGATGTGACCGGCACAAGAACCGACTTCTTGATACCAATGGTATAACCGAGATCAACCAACACAGAAAGGACAACGAATATGGCACCTGTAGCCGCCAGCAACCTGAACTGCAAAGATCTGTCCGCTGGTAATATGGACCAAGACCCAGTCGGTCGCAAAAGCTCTCCATTTAAGCGATCGTCTATATAGAGAGAACAAGGAATCCCTTGAGCTCCCAAGAAACCTGTGGCGGCCAGACCAATGGTATGATAAACGTAAGGGGAGATTTTCCATCCGAACGGAAGAGTCGTACAAACAAACCACAGGCCACCAAAACTAAACCCAAAGTATGATTGCGAGGACTCTGTCAACATCACGTGATCATACCCGGACTTGTCGTCGCACTTGGTCATGAACGATCCGGGATAAACATACCTAGTCACTTCACTCAGTTTATCCAGGGAAAACGGCATATCTTTCATCCAAAGGTTTAGAAACCTCGCGTCAATACAAAGTCGAGGCTTCGTAGGTTCGACCGTGAGTGGCAACACAAGATGGGGGGGATCATCGACACCCACTACCCCCCAGACTCTAACCGCGCCGGTTAAAACACGATTCCGAATCTCCTTGGATATAAATTCCGTAAAATTTACAGTTTACATGATTCGGGAAAATCTTCTTAGGTGGAACAGTAGACGAATATTTAGCTCTCTTGAAAACTCCCGCAAAAGGTCTTGAAAAACTTAAGATGTCGACTTTATTTTAATCCAATCTAGAAATACAGTTCCTCAACGGATGACTCTCAAGTACCAGCTCCCATGCGGCTGAATACGGTGAAGACCACCTGCCACAAAGGAATCCGGATCCCTTAAATGTAAAGTCCCCAGATCCGGAACCTTACCAGATGAGATAACACTTTCCCAACACACAGCTGCACCCCCCTGAACGGGAACCCCAGTCATATCCACCCATAGGGTCTCGTTTCTTGGTTTAAATGCCGTTGTCTGTAGTTCAAATTCCGTAAGAACGTAAAAGTTATCCACAGCAGCTTTACGCTTAGTACCACCCAAAATCTAAGGACAAGATGGCAAAAAGAGAGATCACCTATGGGAAGACCTGGGGTTCCCGATCAGGAGGGAGCAGCCTCAATTCGCCTGAAAACAGGTCGTCTGGTGGTCACCATATGTGATGAACCAGCAGGAGCTACTCTACCCCGATCCAGAACTTACAAAAATGAATTAAAATTGAAACAACAACAGACACCGAATTGACCCAATGAAAAGGGAGCCTTTAATGCTGGGAAACACACGGCATAAATACTGGAAACTGATCAAAAACATTGGGAAAACGCCTTAATCCTGTCAATACATTCATTGTTTTTGAGGTGCCTCAACTCCTTGATTATAAAGGCCAGGCCTCTTAGACTGAGGACCTGGCTGTGGACGCGAGGAACAGAACCTCTGATAATGCCCATATAGGCCACACTGAAAACACTGGACTTGTGATCTATCCCTGCCTCTCCCCCTTGGCATGAAACGATTTGCACCAACTCCAGGCACTCGCAACGCTTTATCTACGGCAGCAATCCGCTTGAGTACCACTTCATCCTCCTTATCTCCTAAGAGGGCTTCAAGATAGCGCTTAAATTGCATGTTTGAGGCCCACATTTTATTTTGCATTGCTGTTAGCACTGCAGAATAAAATCCAGCTTTCGCGTGTTTTGTTTCCTTGGCCACAATCTTCAGATTCACTAGGTAATCAATTGCCTGGTCCTTCTGGAACAACGGAGAACGTATTAGGTGCTGTAAATCCTCCAACACCGATTCAACAGATTGCTTTTGGGAATCTTCCAACTTCTTAAGTCTCTCTAAGACACAAGCAAGATCACCCTCCTCCTATATAACAGATTTCAAAAGGTAAGATAAAAAATCACTGATCCATTCATTCCCTTTCTTTCCATTACTCAATCTCATAACTGATCGAGCACAGTATAATACAGGCTGAAAAAGAACAACACCGATTAGATTACAATTTATGAAATATTACATTACATTAGGTTAGATTAAATTAAATAAAAATTAAATTAAATTATCAAAACCTCAAACTTCCAGCAAA
>NC_142679.1:12831295-12886295 GCF_964200805.1 Pocillopora damicornis | reverse complement strand
AGAACACGCGGAAATGGGTTCACGGGTTGTGAAATTCCTTATTTCAGTTAATCCCATCGGGCTAAGTTACTAAAACCTCTGTAGTTTTCGAATACCAACAAATTTTTAAAAACGGATTTTACCATAAAAATTAACGTTAAAAAGCAACGACGTTTCGACTGCTCAACCGACATGTTCAAGTTGAAGGATAAAATTTTTTTCATGCACTCACATAATCAATTGTGAAAATGCTACTGAGAAACTGACTAAAACTCAAAATATTTACATAGATACAATACGAGAAAATTCTCTGTAGTTTTCCAACATTTATTGCACAACTCCCAGCCACAAAGAGTTCCGTGGTATCCACCTAATTGTGTGGTAGCAAGTAGAAATAGAACTAAACCATGATTTTGACGCTTCAGACGGCTTAAGTATGGTTAAACAACTGGTCTGAGACTGCGTGCGAATCCATCGCAAAATACCGCTGGTTTGTGGACATGTCATCAGATTTTATCTCAGTGCTCTGTTTACAGCGAACGTCATCAGGCTATGTCATGTGGTATCTTGACGGGGAAAGTCGTAAAATAATTTTGAGAGTGAGAGGCACAAATTAGGGTTTTGTGAAGAGCAGGAAAAGAAAACAAAAGCTTCAAAAAATAATATTTTCGTTCTAATAACTCCCTAAAAAGAATACGCGACTTCAGCTCTTTATTGTTAGATGTTTGCGAGGGAGATAGTTGGTTAAGTTCAGTGGTTTATTAATTTACTTAAGTGTAGTTTATTTTCCCAAAAGAAAACAAAAGGAATTACGAATATCCATGCGGAATAACAGTATTAAGTGGCCCCTAAAGGCCATTAAGTGGTGATAATATTCATCATGAAATACCTTGTTTATTTAACTCTATGCTCTTAATTGCATATGGATCAGGAGTAAGACCAATCATCAAGCCCGTGGTAATCAGCGTATTGTAAAGCCCGAAATAATATTATTTAGCTGTGGTTTTTACACTTCAAGCGGCTACAATTTGGTCCAAAAAAGGTTTAGATTCTTAGGGTTCGAGCCAATAGTAAAATAATTTTAGAATCCATTGATTTTTTTCATGACGTTGATTCTTTGTTTCATATTTAGCCGAGTTGGCGGTAACAGGTTACGGAATTGTCCCGTTCTGTGTCATCCCGTTCTTTGTTGTACCGTTCTGTGTCATCCCGTTCTTTGTTGTACCGTTCTGTGTCATCCCGTTCTGTGTCATCCCGTTCTTTGTTGTACCGTTCTGTGTCATCCCGTTCTTTGTTGTCCCGTTCTGTGTCATCCCGTTCTTTGTTGTACCGTTCTGTCTGTAATCAAAACTGTAACAAATTTGAAGAATTCCTCAAAAGCCCGACTCGAGCACCGATAGGACAGTTTTTAGGAAGTTGTTGATCAATGGGTTTTGAGGTTTTATTGATTCATGGGAGTGAGAAGAATGTTTTTGGGAGGGTGTTTGTCTTGTTCTTTGTTTTCTCTTAATTGTTCATGACTTCCCTGTTTTTTTTTTCGCTTTCTTCTTCTTTTTCTTTTATTTTTTAATCGAGGTTCAGTTCAAAAACCCACGATAAATAAGCACTTATTTGAATTAATTTTGTCGGGTCTAGAACAAAGATATAGCAGTCCTCAAATAGTGAAACAAAAGATGAAAAGGTCTTAAAACTAATTTCTTGATTTTCTCTCCGTCTTGTTTAAATCGTAAGTTTTCTTTCTTAAAATGTAACTGTTTACTGTGTTAGTATACATGACAAGCGTTGGTTCATAATCTAATTTCTCTTTTTAAGTCAGTTTTGAAATCAACGAAGGCAAGGTCTTCAATGGGCAAACTCACACATAAAATGCATATACATCAACACAAGTTTTCCCACTGTTGTCCTCTTCGTAACGATCCACCATATCCGGTCCGTACCAAATCTGCATCTCTTGATTGTTCGAAACAGACAGTGGATTGACGAGGGTACGAAAAACGAGCTCAGTTGACTTATGATGATATCCAGGAAGACTGTAAAAGTGGGGTTTTTCTTCTGGTCCTCCGAAATCCTTCAGGTCGTAAGCAGGCGGCAAGACAGGTTTCTTATCGACATCCGTGATGATTGTCGTCAAGTCTCCTTGGTATTGTGAATGAGTGCAACTCCAGTAGGATGCACTCCACTTAGGGTTGCATTTCACCCATCCTGACCTGTGAATAAGCTTCATTGTCTTCACTCGTCCACTTTTTGTCATTTTGAAGGCGCCATACTCGTTATCTTTGGCTCCAAAGCAGACAGGTACTTCACCATTTATTTTTTGCCAGCCCTCTGAAATAGTGTAATACACTAATAATTTAGGTAGTGAGTCTTGACAGTTTTATTTTATGTTGTTAATGGTAACTAAAAGTCATTTGCGAGATATGTTCCAGTGATAAAAGGGGTAACTGAATAATTAATTCAGTGGTTGTCCAACTCATTGAACGATCAAAACAATTTCGTGTGAGGGAGAGAATAATTCATGTCTAATTCACTCATCCTTCTCCGGGTTTGTTTATCTTTCAGCGTTATCACCAAAACAAAGCCATTATCATTGCTCCTAACTCTTTTTGCAGAACACCGCGGCGAGATTAAAATTTTAAAAAATACCTTTGTCGGAAAGTAACAACACATCAATTCACCTTTTGGGCTTTAGATTAGTAAACAAACCCCGAAAGTTCGGACATTGAGTCGAGCTCGCAGCATATGTGTCCAAACTTCGGCTTTGGAAATTTTTCTTAAATAACTTCCCACTTTCAAGAAGCGTCTCTTCGTTCAAAATTGACATCTTTCTTTTGGCATTTATTTGATCGTTTATTAAGCAAGTTGTCATTTCGCTTCCGTTGAAGCAGATGCGAAGAATGTTACAGGAAGCGTTGCGGCATGGAATAATCGAACTAGTTCTGCTTACAGTGATGTATCTGATCAGGTGTTTTCAGGGTGTTTAGTGCGTAGATTGTAAGATAAATCCCCGTCCGACAGGAAATTAGTGCCCACGAATCGCTGTAGGACGTGAGGAAGCCTTCATTCCCAAAAAATAAAACCGATTTCAACTCTATGAACGCGTACGATTGCAGTTGTTTAGTAAATGTATACCTAAACATAATGGTTACGACAAAGAGATGAGCTTATGGCACTTGAAAAACGATTCACGATACCTCGAGAAAAATTTCCAAGGCCTAAGTTTGGACACATGTGCTGCGAGCTCGACTCAATGTCTGAACTTTCGGGGTTTGTTGACATCAAAAGTCACGTGATACTACACGTGAAATATAAAGCCCAAAAGGTGAATTTAAGGAGGCAGTGGAAGGATGATTGAGTCCACCAATGTAGTAAAACAATTTACCTTTACAATAAGCCTTGATGACCTCGCCATTCTCTTCAGAGTAAATCCAGTGTATTCCGTCAATCATCTCTTCGCCTTCACTCGCTTTGATCTCACCGCAGGTATCCGCTGGAAGTTCTTTGATGGATCCGAGGGGAACTGCGTCGGTAAAAACGAATTACAAATAGGTAGTTTACACCATCATGCAATTCAATACCTCCTGGTATGACTTGAGCATCTGATTTTTTTTGGCATGGAAATAACAAGGTAAAGAAGAAAGCTTCCCCCTTTGCTAACCATGTAAAAGCAAAAAGAAATGAAAACTGTGCTACAGTAATTCTATTTGATTATGAAGTAGAAATAAGATGAAAGGAAACAACAATGAAAGAGAGAAACTAACCACCTTTTCAGTTTCATTACGACACCATTGTCAAGGTTACTAAGGAAATGTTTTTTGACTTCGTTCCTGAGTTTAAATACTTCTTACAACTTAACTTGACAATGGCTTGGAGTTGGTTATTCAAAAACCTTTTCTAACGATGAAGCAATCATTGAATTAACACCTTCCAAAGGGCAGTCATAAAAATATGTATCTTAAATTCTGTAGATGCCTGAAATCTGACTTTTCTGCAATTGTGATTGAAATATGACGAATTAAAACCTTTCCATACTGAGAAAAGGGTAGGCTAAAACCATTGCAGAACAGTAAAGGGGGTACCTCTATTTTGGGAGAGTTTCATATAAAATCTCCTCTGATCTGGCATAAAATCTTCCGGTGTTGCTTCCTTTGTACGATTGTTCAGTTCACAGATCTTTTGAGCAATCACAAAATTGTAGCTCTGACACGTGACTTCTTCCTCACACCGGAAATAACACATTTCAGGCAAACCAACCCGATACGTCTTAAATGTATGACCTCTGAGGAACATCCCACCAATAGAGTGTTCCCCTGTATGACATTGGCTACTGGCGTTGAGGATACCAATCCGGGACATCAGAAACATGATTATCAGCGACAACTTTGGAGTCATTGTAAGGTTACACTCGCTGCCCTTAAAATGACAAAGGCAAGCTATCACTTTCGAGATTACGACCGGTTACGAGGAGAGAATCTTTTTTTAAATTGAAAACTTCTTGAACACACAAGGTTAGGTGGGTGGTAGGATGGAGCAATAGCCGTTTAGAAAACGCACTCACATGTGCGCGCCTAACCCATCGTATTTGTTAAAGTTTTATAGTCATAGACATTACCTTTGCAATTTCCTAAACAGCTTATGAGGTGATTTGTTAAGAAAAAGCCAGAGTCATTTATTCGCTTAAAACTGGTTTGTTTGCGCATTTCAAATACTGATGAAATTAATTTCGGAGATGTTTTCCGACAATGACCCTCAGAAAGGTGTCACTGATTTTCTGGAGAGGGCGTACCTTTTTATTTCTTTTTCCTACATCCTCGTAAGGTTTGGTATTCTAGTTGTAATATTTCCTTCTACAAAAGAGGCCTTAACTTTACAACCAAAGCAAAATGAAACAGGGGCTTAAAATATGTTTTCGCAGGTATCGGCCGCTTTCCAGCCAATTCCAGCGAAGTTACGTTAAGTAGGTCACCCTTTCATGAAATTTATTTTCTTAAGGAGAAAGAGACGAAAATGTTTTCTTTTAGTGGTTAGGTTTTGGAATCCTCCTCCCTTTTTCAATTTTTTCCGTTTAAGGGTGCCTTTAATTGATTCCTTATAAGCATTTTTTTGGTTTAAAATTATTAAATTTGACATATAGTTAAGAACGAAAGCTAATTCCTGATAGAAAAGTTCTAGAGAAGTTAGTTTCCGTCATTCTAATGAAATACTACATTACAATGCACATATTGCGATCGTGATAGCTGGCGGCGAATTTCAATTAACATGAATAGGGACAGGAACTTGTCAAAACGCAGCGAACATTTAATGGCATCCAAAAACAGTTTTTTTTCTTTTTATCTTAAAAGCGACAAATATATTTGCCTCAGTTCTCGCAGATGGAACAGCGAAGAGACTATCTTCGCCCTTAAGCTTTCTGAGTGAAGATCATCCCTCTATTATGATACCATCACCTGCTTCTCCTGTTCACCACAAGAAAACATAAACTGCCTTGGGGGTCGTTTAGCTCGGTCAGAGAGATGAAAAGAGTCTTTTAAAGATTACCTAACAGTCCTAACAAAATGTATGACTTATAAAACTATCCTGGCTCGTAATTTTGAGACACCTAATCATGGAAAAACTTTATATGGCTAATTTATCTTCTTTTCGTTAGGTCCAATGATGGTTTCCCTTTTTTCAACAGCCAGTACTTATTTTCTCCAACAATTCTTACATACGAACTGCATGGACTAAACCGGAATATCAAGTTTTAGAATCCTGCAAGAGAGTCTCAGTGGGAGAGACCGTTAGCTTTAAAACGGAAAAGAAAATTTCGTCTTTAGACGTAAAACTGACAAATTAAAACCGTTGGTCGTGAAAAAGGTAACCGTAAGATTTTTTCATTCAATCACAACGGAGAAAAATGAAACGTTACCGTAAATTAGCCAAAAATTTAACCGTTAGCCGTAAGAGTCATCACCTCATTAAAAGCTTTCTGTAATGAAAATCGCGTTCAGAGACAGGGGACTTTTAGCTTGCTCAAATCCACTTCTATGATTATTTTGAAAATTTCTTACGGCATCTTGAATCTTCAGATAACGAAGTATGTAGAAAGCATGTATGGAAAAGCTTACTTAAAGAAATAAAACAGGGAACTTTTCAGACGATCTTCAAAATGAAAAAAATAATTTTACCTTACCTCAACGTATCTCAACATCCTTACCTGAAGAATAACTTTAAAGTTATTAGGGGGTTGTTCTTAGAGTCGACAGGCGCTGTTACTTGTTACCACTGTTCGCCGAATGTCTAGCTAAAATGTAAAAGTCAGTTTTGTTCGCTAGTAGTCGTGGGCGTTTGTTAATGAAAAAATTTCACTAAAATAAAACTAGATCTAAATTTCTTCCTGTTTTCGTTGTCTTCATTTTTTATTAAAACCCTTAATAATATACTTGATAAAATTACGCGCGTCTGATTGGCTGATTTCATGTGACACGAATGCAAATTACAACAGCGCTAAAAACTTTCCACCTACACTGTTTAGATTAAATATGAGTTACACACAAAGAAATTGCCAAACTTACATTTAGAATAAATATGCATATGGAAACCTCTTTGATGAGCACGACATGAGACTAGCACTTTTTACCTCATTGAAAACAATAGTTGTGAGGTTTCTGCTGGTCTCACCGATGTAGGAGGCGTGGCAGTCGGAGCAATTGATCTTGTATACTGCTCCTTGTCTGTTCCTCGGTTCGTCTTTGTCTTTGATGTTAGTCAGTAACTGACGTAGTGTGATCATAGGTTTGTGAGCGACGCGGATATTGAATAGTTGTAGGATGCGCGAGATTTTTTCAGATATGCCCTTTATGTATGGTATAGTTGCTGTGGTCGTAGGAGTTGCGTTGTCGTTAGCTTCGGTAGTAGTAGTAGGTCTGTGAGTGTTACGTTGGATGAAGTCTGTCGACAAGTCCGTCGGCAAGTCGATTAGATAAGAAGACTTTACCTATATCCATCTTAGATACCACCGAAGAAGTTGACGTGAATACTAAGAAAAATCTAAGAAGTAATGCCAACATAAAAGTACCAAAATTCAATACATATTACATGAAAAACAGTTTTTCCAGAAGAGGACCTATCGTTTTTAACACACTTCTCCAAGAATCAAATTTAAGAAATATAACCATTAAGCAGCTCTCCTCGTTAGCCTACAAATCAAAGGCACTTTTAAATTTGAACTTTAATTCCATTTCTCCACAGACAGTGAATTTTAAGGACCCCAATTTTAAATATTTTTAGATCTTCTAATTTTGATAGGCTACTTTAATTATTGTATTTTACTACATTTCATTTTATTCCATTTTACGCACGACCCCACAAGCGTGTAGTCGCTTTAACAATTATCGTGTTTAAATAAAGTCTTTGATTGATTGATTGATTGATTGGGCGCTTTGCTCGATGTTCTGCATCACAATTTCTGCTACAACAACAGACTGTAGATACATTTACTGTATTACGTTCTCTTGGACGACAGAGCGAAAGACTTGCGAACGACTACATCACCTACGTTAGCACTGTCAGACGAATACGACAACAACTCTGGTTTAATCACCGCTGTAAATTTTCTCCCTTGCAGAGACAACATATCTGTCTAGCATTAAATCTCTCCTTAACACCGTACCCGACAAAGCAAAATTAGAGGCTTGTTTAAGCCACAAAAGGTCCTAAATGTAGGGTGGACTTACATTGTTTAACGACTTAACCATTCTTCACTAGCACTGAATTTCACTGTCTCGCGATAAAAATCTTTCTTTCATATGGATTGGATGAAGACCACCACAAATTAATTATCCAATCTACAAGTGGACAATTCTTTGCTCTGTTCCTAGGAATGGACAATGTTTCTCATGATATTAAATTTGCATTTTATTCTAATGTTCTCATTTTGTGCTCAACCACTCGAAATGTGTATTTAACTCAAGAGATGAAATCTTAATTATATCTGCAACGATTGGAAAGAGCTAAAAATACACATGTGGTAATGTTTGAAATCATGCACGACCCTTTGCAATGATAAAAACGAAAACTTTCTTATAGATCAGCCGCTCTGTTCTAAAGTGGTGTTATATTATTCTAAAAAGTCTTTATTGATAATGGAACTAGCACCCGATTTCACCGGCTCTACTCGAAATTATGCTTTCATATCCTGTAGAAGAAGCTCATGATAAATCATTAATTTGATAACTTAATCTTGATGTCCTCATCATAATATTGGAAAAATTCTGGAATAGATTTCTCTGAGCAAGAACTGCACTTTTGTATTCGCATCTACATTGTACTGAATGGGAGCTTGAGAACCCAAACTTATCAGGGTAAATCCCAAGCAAAACTCAAAAGCAATTGCGTTTTTATAAAAACTGTTCCTATCAGGCAACAATTCAATGCTGTTCATGTGTTCTCATTAGTTGATTCTAAAATTCTAAATACTTCAAGCATTTTCTAATTATCAATTCATGATAAACTGCACTATTCCAATAGATTGGAAAGGGCCCGAAACTGACAATAAAATCACACGTTGAAATCAAAACCATTTTTAAGTTAGCCAAAATATGCATGTAATCTGGCAATTCCATTTACGTGATGTCTTAATTCTAGGTTTAATATTCAAATTGTAACCCAAGATGAAATATGTTTCGTCTGCTTAGAAATATCCCAACATTAATATTTTACGGTACAATGTTTTGCTGTGTGATCATTATTACTGAATCGGTAGTATCCTCGCAAAAGTTATAGAAACTTGAATGCAAGCTCTCGATTTCAACTTGTGAAGCAACATTGTGACACTGGCATGAACAGATTTATATTTGCTCCTATTATGCAACAGTTCCACTCAGGTTTTTGGCTGATGTCTTTCATGTCCAATTGTGTAATCTATTTTTTATCTTGTTAAGGCAATTGTCGGCAAAAGTGTAAACATTTTCCTTGCCTACTGCTGTGCATATAGGCTTGATTACGAATCTCTGAGAAGGATGTATGGCATGCGAACAGTTTTCCTCGAATGTTGTCAACTTGGACGGCCTCCAAATTGATTGAGTAGTCTTTATGGTCTTACTGTAAAGAAAACATCGATCATCTTTGACATACTGAAGCAAAAATATTGAAGGTCACTTCAGGACAATTCCAAACGTAGCTTTATGTAGTAAGGTTTTGACAACGTCACACTGAGGCCGTATAACCACAATTTCGGGTTATGCTTTTTTCATTTCCCGTTTCATTATATAGCAGAAATGATTAGTCATAAGAAAAATTCCTACAGGCAGCAAGCAGAAAAATAAAGTTTTCCACTACGTGGTAAACTTCCCTTTTTGTGGTAAACTTTCCCTTCTTCCCTTTGTTTACAATCTGGTTGCTATGGTGCCTGATCATAAGCCAAATTTATATCACGTCCCGTAGATCCGTGTCACCCACGCAAAGTTCAAAACACGCAAACGAGTGGGCGCAATGTAAGGAACTACGGATAAACATGACAAACTAACGCCTCATGTTGTGTTACACAGGAAGTGTTTGTTCAGGTGCAACAATGTGTGGAAGTGAGCAAAGAAACTACTTGTTATTTTGCTCGCTTGAGAGGGATGCTACAAATTAGAACTGTGGCGGAATCGTTCTTCAGACCGATATTTACTTTGAACTAAATCACTAAATCAGTGTGCGAGGCTTCTAACGGCTGAGTTACTCCAACTACCTAACTAAAAGCAGAAGCAACTTGAATCTCGACATACCTAGGAAAATTAACACGTTTTTGATTGTGCCGAGAGTATTTTGTGGTCGATTTCTGGAAACCGAGGCAATGAAATAAACGTTGTTATGTAACCTACAGGGACCAACAACTGTGTCGTAAGTGCAACTGTACAGCAGTAACAGAACTAGAGAAACAAATAAACAAAGTAGTTCTGAAAAACAAATGCTTTTCATTTGACACTAATACGAGACTGAGATAAAAATAGAGTCTCCCTCGAAGATTTCAACCCTAAGGGTTCTTTAGTAACAAACTTCCTGCATACCGCTAGGATGAGCGTTGTCGCAAAGTCGTATGTTTAAATAGATCAGAACAGGCTTTGGGGGTCGTTTTGTCAATGGAGGATAAAGTTTCGATATGACTACATTCCTTGGGTCAACAATCATTGGCTAGAAGGCTGGAGGCAACGAATTGTCTTCCAAACTTTGCAGGAGAAGTCCAAGTATTATGTATCAATTTAGTAATTACCTAGACCAACCTGAAGGTTGGCAAGCATGGACGAAGGCTGTAAAGATCATCTGAACACTTCCACAAGTTGATTATTTTTAAGTGCTAATCTTAGTATCAACAAAAATGGGATTTCACTTCGTATAACCCTTTCAACTTCCAAGTCAGTAAGTTTCCCTTAGGAAGTCTCCTCGCTAAAACTAGCCGTTATGCAAAGAATCATGTGAATAGGCTAACACTACAGCTAAACGGAATTCTGATGAATTTTTCCTACACATTCCCATGTGCATCACAAATAGCGTCAGACAAAGACGACCCGCTTCAAGCAAAAAGTATTAATTATTAATACAATGATCGAAAAAAGAGCCTCCTTCACGGCGAACTCTTTCGTGTGTCAGTAGAGCTGCATGGAGAAATATGTAAGGTCTTGGGTTTCGGGTCGAGTGAATCATGAAAGCTGTTATCCGGATTGATGAGAAACGGGACACAACTTTAACAAATAAGGCACGTTCCTTCGAACTGCTCTTCATCTGGGCGTCAACTTTTCTGGCTGTTCAAGCCTTTTTGTTTGATTTGTTTGAGGGTCGGAATTTACTCTGAGTTTACTTGCTGTAGCTTTAAGTCATTGAATCGATGAGTTGATTGATGAAATTTGAGGCGCTTCCATTTCATGCTAACAGACAGCTACAATTTTACATTACAGACAGAAAAAGATAAAAAAAGAATAGCGTGAGATATTATAATTTCAAATTTTTAATTGCGGTAACATTTTTTTCTGGAGAGATCGAGTCGTTTTGTCTTTGATTTTAAAGTCACCTGAGTACAACGTGAAAAGTGAAATGTCTTATTTGCTCTTGTGTGGCCACAGAGGAAGCTTTAGGGAGAAATATTCCTTGGTTTTTTATCGATAATTGCAGTTGCAGAGGTGACTAACAAAAACTATGCCACGAACCAGGAAAGAAGTCAATTGCTTTCTTCTACAATTAGTTTTCCGCAGTTTGGGAGAGTTTGAATAGAGAAACCGGAACCACGTCAATTGTCCTTTGCAAGGAGACGTGCACCTAGGATTGCCTCAGCAATATAGAGGGCAGAAGATGTACGGAAACGTCAAACCTGATCATAACCACATGTCCATGGGAATTAGACGGAGATTTTCAGAAAGATTAACGCTTGAGGCCATCAATGGAAACTGTTTGTACTGCAAAAACTTAGGTTTCTGTCTTAGTGGCTTCCAATTAGAATTTCGAGGTGTGTACAATTTTTTTGCTTTATATTTGTTCTTGCTGGTGAACATCATGTTGAAAGAAACATTAGTAACTTGGACACATTTGTTGAAAAATACGTCAAGTGGGGGAACACCGCCTGTACATCAATATCAGCATCTATTGACATTTATCTCTGGGAATGCACTATGTAAAACCCCTACGCGATGCAAATAAATTGCATCGGGTCCTCTTGGCCCTCTTGCTGTGGGTCACTTTCTAAAAGCTCCTCTAAGGGTGAGTCGGTCTGGTTCCGCCTCGCCCAGTGCTACACGGCTGTTAGGCCGATGGTAAACTGAGATTCTTTACGTTATCATTTACATCTCCATGATTGCTAAAATAGTCTTCCTGTGCTGTTCTGAATCTATATAAGTCGTATTTTTGCAGTCAACATTGCTAAACAAAACGAGCGTGCAGCACTGATCACATCGACGGTACGATCCAGTTTCAAGTTCCCACCTCAGAGATTACCATCGGATTATTCAACTGAACTCGTGCGAACACATTACGATCACTGTTAACGATCCCCATACCAATCGGCATCGAAGGCAGAGCAGGCGAGAAAAATTCAATAACCAAACAGGTTCCGACAATTTACGCCAAGTATAAAAGCCTGGAGACGAGCAAGTTTCAAAGGATTAATAGAAGAAGAGAACACCTTCGCGTCGACGAAGAGGAGAGAAGAATGGGTTTTAAAACTATCTTTATGGTGAGTTTTTCAATTGTTCAAACTACACTCATAGCTAAATTCATTTTAGTCACAAGAAATGTCGGTTTATGGCTCATTTGAAGGTAGATAATTTTGTTTAGGGAACGTGGTCGAGTGATTTTGGGTGTGCTTGAACAAGAGATAAACTCTCGGCTTGAAATATTTCCTTTCCTGGTAATTATATGTTCAACATCATATACAAGCAAGTGTTTTTTTTCTTATGAGTAGTACCACTCCTTAATCTATTGCAATTTGAAAATAGACAAACGAAAAACGTCCTATTAAGAATTGAACGGTAGATCTAACCAAGTATATATGTTCTGACAATTTTCGTTGAATCACTGAATAAATTGTGGAATGAGTCCTACATTTTCTGAACGCACTGACATTAGTACTTAAATGAAGCTTGTCATTTTCGGTACAATTTTGCAGAAAAGGAATGTTGATAAAATTGCTTTCATACTTGTAGATCAAGATTTTCCTTCTTTACCTCAGTCCATCGCAGCCTATCAATTGGTACAAAGTTTCCTTCTCAACAAAGTATGTTCAAGTCCTGTTAGAGTCCCTGAGTTGCCAGAAAACCAGGCTTTAGCAGATCTAAAGAATGGCAGTGAATCTACAGGTGCGCTGTCCGATAAACTGTCTTCTTTACTTGAACTGCACGAAGAAGATAGGCAAAGGAGCAGTACAGAAAACCATCCTCTCCTCTCACGAGTTTCTCGCTCACTGAACCCCTGCGAGGAAAAGAGAGTCCGAAAGTGGAATCATTGTCTCGAAAGATATATCATTGAGGTTCATTGCAAGAAGCATAGTGTTGGTTGTTATTCACCGGGCAATATTCCACCGAAATGCAAGAAAAATTTCAAAATCGTTTTTGGTTCAAGTGGTTCTTGTACAATGGCTTCGAATTGCACGTGCGCGGCGTGACGCAATTTTTGAAACCATTGCACAGGGCCGTTTCTGAGCTCGCCCATCGTAACTATTGATTATGTGATATATGTAGTCGTTATAGACATAAGTTATGCTGATTTACCTTTTGAACGAATCAAATAAATTATATCTTAATCGTAAACAACAGCCATTGTAAATCGTGATCACCTCGACCGGCATAGTGTACTCCTGAAAAGGAATGGTGATGCTGACTGTTTCGAAAACTTGGGAGGAAGTGATAAACAGAGTCATGACTTCTTACTTCCGCTAAGGAAGTTAAAAACGTCTAACTTTGTCACCTACAGCAATCCATCTACCAGGACAACCCTCGCCCTGATGATCAGACTACGCAATAAACTTGATCTTTTCAGATGTACTTTCAAGTTTGTCGAGATTTCAAATAAACGATAACAAGCTTATTTCGAAGTGCAGCATTCGTGGAGAGTTAGCACCTTAAAAACATTAGGTATAGTAATGGGGGTAAATAGTAACGTCACCCATTGTTTATCTTTCAATGGTTTAAGTTACAGTTATTTGTTTACGAGATGACCGCCAGAAATTTCCGGTCTACCGGCTACGGGTTTTGCATCTTGGAAAAACATTTGATCGATATTTCTTTGATTCTATTCTGATCGTCGCCATAATTAATCATCTTTGTTTCTCTCTAGTTCATTTAGAGTTGTTAGTTGTACGTCACCCCAAATAAATACTACCATAAATTTAAAGAGGATCCTTTCAACGTTTAAGTTGATGGCCTGATATCTTTCAATATTATCAGAACAATGATTGATTCATTTTTAATTTCGCAATTTACTTTCTGTTTACCCCTCTTTTTTATCCTCTGGGTTCCCTCTGGCACTGGTGCATCATTTTTTTGTATTAACCGGTTTTAAACGGCTTTTGGTCTCTGCAATGTATTAAGGGAGGCGTAAAGACCAAAATTTAAGCCAAGGTCAGAAATAGCGAAGACCAACTGTTCATGTTCTCCATATCACAACTTGAAAGGTACACAGATTTTCGACGGCGTCTCAAAACTCCTCAAGTGTTCGTATGAGACCATGTAAACTCGAAAAAAAAATTCCTCCACGAATTAAATAGATGAATGAGCTGAATACAGATAACATATCGCCATCTTAGGCCTTGTTGATAAGCCAGCTTATTTTTAGTCGTCAGAACCGTAACGCCAACAAAAGTGCAAATTCTTTATTGTTGCCTAATTTTAAGCATATCTGCCCTCGTTAAGATTAACATCCGGCTTAATAGGTAGGTAGACTTCCTGTTGAATCGTTTCACCGAAAACCATTAGAGTCTCCCGCAAAACCGCGAATATAGTACATTTGTATTACTTCATGATATGATCACCATGGACGTTGTTTTTCAAACAGGCTTTGACTAAGGAAATCCAGTTTATCAGGAGTAAGACATCGCAGAACTCAGTGCCCTCACAGCGTACGAGGGTCATTTAAAGCGGAAAGGCTAGCTTTGGCAGAGAGCTTTAGTCAAGCCACAAGGGAGTTATATTTTTTCGGGATCTTTGAAGCCAACAGCAGATATTTTGGGGTGTATAAGATTCTATGGAAGCAGTGTGCTAATGTTGTACACCGCATGGGGAAAGAGATTGTTTGAATTCATTCTTTGCTTCAATCTCTCTCCTTTGAGTTATTGAGGAGAATAGACGGCTGATTTTAGAATAAAAGTTACAAGAAGAATGATAATCATCTCGTCACTAAACAAACTAAGAAAAACATTTTTATTTGTATACGATTAAAAATCAACATCGATGTTAATCTATAGAAGCAAAAGAGCATTTCTGCTTTCATCTGGAATCCCTGTACAAAACGTATCACTACGGTGAGTCAGCTTTTATCATCATGTTACATGTCTTACGGCACTGCTAAGAAATACACACAACTTTGATTACTTATGAAGTTTAAAAAGATGAGAGTGAGTTCTTTTGTAAACAAATATCATTTTTCAAAACTCTCACCGATAACCTTCATTATTGACATCTGCATCCCGTAACATGTACTTTTCCGCACCCATTATAGTACTTCCGTATCCGTATTCCCCCGGAGTGTGGTGAAGGGTAGGACCCGTCAATCAAATAGACGCTTGTATCCCCACAAGTGACATTGAATACCATCATACCGTCACAAATAGCAACTGACATGTTGAACTTGACGCACGAATGGGTATCGCGAATGACACGGTGGTGGAATCGATTCAAGCAGTTCTTCCCGCTTCCGTCACGATGATCGTTTGGGCTGATGTCACGACGTAACGCTTTACTTTCTTCAAAGCCGCCACCAACCTGGTCAAGGTCACGATAGACGAAGTCTTCTTTTTGTTGAACTGGGTCATCAAAACGGCGGAAATGGAGTAATCCTTACCGTTTGGATGAAAAGTAAGAAAAGAGCGAATGTGGTCGGTATCTAAACGGAAGAAAACAAAAATTTTGGGTTGCTCACGTAGGTTATTCTATTTTGGTACACCAGTTCTTTGATGAATACTCTCAGAAGTAACGTAAACAGTGTTAAACACTGTGATTGGATGTAATAGGTGTGTTGAGACAAGGTGTCGTTTTTGGATGCGGAACAGCACGTACTACGGTGCTTTATTTTTTTTCCCGCGTTCCTTCTCTCGCACGTTTTTCGCTCCTTGCGCTTCCCTGGCGTTTACCGACGATTACTTTTGAAAAAGCTGCATATTGAGCAAGTTATACTTGAAGCCAGTTTCATGCTGTATGGCCAATTTCATGAACGTGAATTCCTTTCCAGTGATTTATTGGCGGGAGTGATGTTTTGAAAGTTGTGGTAATTGCTTACGTCATCGGCGGGTACAATGGGAAATATTACAACTGATCATAAACCACGAGATGAACACGTGTTTTGCGATTTTTTGTTATTCTTTTTATGAGACAAATTAGCTGACAAACACTTAATCTTTGTCCATCGCCGATGTTCGAAACACTTTCCAACGAGTTTAAAAATGCTTGTGTTTTCTCCCAATTGGTTATTCAACTGATTAACCGCAACAGACTTGAAATAACAAATTAAAAAATCTTTCAAATATTTTATAAGTTACCTAATTTTGAGAGAGTATAATACGGAAATCCCCTGTTCTATGACCCATTTACGCATTAGTCCTTAATCAGTCAGAAGCGAGATATCTCTGAGTATCCGATGCCTGCTCTGCGATTTTCGATTGTTTCAGTGAGACATCATTTTGTTCACCAGAGGACTCGCGTTTAACGATGGGCACAAGTAACATTAATGATATCAAAAACGATGTCAAGGCAAAAGAGATCATACCCAAAAAGATTAAACATCTCGACCACTTACAAGTTGTTTTTTTTTTAACTATATTTATCTGTGTCTACGGCTATCCTATCTTCTACTTCTTGGGAGGTATTAACGCTCCAATATTTTTCAAACTTTACAACCGGTTATTGAAACATAAGACTTTTTCTGGAAGAAAATGCCAAAATAAATTTACCTACCTTAACACGATTCAAAAGAAGAGTCTGCAAGAGCTCTCCTTGATCCAAAAAAGCTTTAGAGACGGAATTTTTCATTGTGATTCTGGGCTCTTCGGTCGCCTTATGTACGTTTTCATTTTCAAAATCTATTCGACTCAAATTTCGAGGATTATTTTTTAATTCACCGATGCAATATATAACTGGGTCTCTAATTTTTTAGAGGGAGGAAGAAAAACTTCTGTTTGTTCAGGGATCACTAATTTATGTTCCATTTCCCCCAAATAACAATGAGTTTAATTATATCCTAGTTATGCCTTTCAGAAAAACAAAATAAGACACCTCAACGCTCTCTTCATTGTGTGACTTTATCTACCGGACATTTGTGCTCTTTCAGCAAAATAGCAATAAATAGGCATCATCAGCCGTTGAATTTGCCTTTGAATCATATACGTATGATTAAGTCCAGGAGGAGTAGACCAAGCGGGCTACGAAATAAATTCCCGTAGTTTGCAACATCAGTAATTTCATCATAAGGTTTTCTAGACTGGGTTTTATTCAATTCTTAAAAGATAGGTTAGAAAGGAACTTGATCCTAAAGGAAACAAAGGAAGTTCTTTATCCAGATTTCTACAAGGAAAAAGCACCTGACGCTGTTACAAAATGACGTTTGTTATCGTTTACATTAAGTTTGTGTTTCAAGGATGTGTTACGACTACATATGTTTATAGAACACGCGGAAATGGGTTCACGGGTTGTGAAATTCCTTATTTCAGTTAATCCCATCGGGCTAAGTTACTAAAACCTCTGTAGTTTTCGAATACCAACAAATTTTTAAAAACGGATTTTACCATAAAAATTAACGTTAAAAAGCAACGACGTTTCGACTGCTCAACCGACATGTTCAAGTTGAAGGATAAAATTTTTTTCATGCACTCACTTAATCAATTGTGAAAATGCTAATGAGAAACTGACTAAAACTCAAAATATTTACATAGATACAATACGAGAAAATTCTCTGTAGTTTTCCAACGTTTATTGCACAACTCCCAGCCACAAAGAGTTCCGCGGTATCCAGCTAATTGTATGGTAGCAAGTAGAAATAGAACTAAACCATGATTTTGACGCTTCAGACGGCTTAAGTATGGTTAAACAACTGGTCTGAGACTGCGTGCGAATCCATCGCAAAATACCGCTGGTTTGTGGACATGTCATCAGATTTTATCTCAGTGCTCTGTTTACAGCGAACGTCATCAGGCTATGTCATGTGGTATCTTGACGGGGAAAGTCGTAAAATAATTTTGAGAGTGAGAGGCACAAATTAGGGTTTTGTGAAGAGCAGGAAAAGAAAACAAAAGCTTCAAAAAATAATATTTTCGTTCTAATAACTCCCTAAAAAAAATACGCGACTTCAGCTCTTTATTGTTAGATGTTTGCGAGGGAGATAGTTGGTTAAGTTCAGTGGTTTATTAATTTACTTAAGTGTAGTTTATTTTCCCAAAAGAAAACAAAAGGAATTCCTAGTTACGAATATCCATGCGGAATAACAGTATTAAGTGGCCTTAAAAGGCCATTTAGTGGTGATAATCAGGGGTGGATCCAGGATTTTAAGTGAGTAGTTTCCACCCGAGGACCCACTCCTGCTAGGGGGGTTCGGGGGCATGCCCCCCCGAGAAAATTTGAAATTTGGAGCTCTCTAAAGGCCATTTCATGCATTTTTAGAAAATTTAATTGCCCCCAAAAGACTAAAAAAGCATGTAATCAAAAAGGCAAAAAACATTTATTTTTCTTGAAAGTACTACAGGAAACACTCTGATCTACAAATATTCCACCTTTAGCTACTGTGCAAACCAGTGTATATAGTGTTTTCAGGAAGGCCAAGTCATCACCAAGACTTTTCACACTGGAAAACATCACCTCCCAGTCAGGAAAATCAAGATGTGGAGAAAAAAAAACGAACCAAGTGTTAGTGTTTTTGATAACAAAAGAAAAACAAGCACAATTGATGATATAGTTTAAAGATTGATAATAAAAATCTACTTGCCTTTTTCATCCTGATCATAACCACTTGTCCATGGGAATTAGACGGAGATTTTCAGAAAGATTAACGCTTGAGGCCATCAATGGAAACTGTTTGTACTGCAAAAACTTAGGTTTCTGTCTCAGTGGCTTCCAATTAGAATTTCGAGGTGTGTACAATTTTTTTTGCTTTATATTTGTTCTTGCTGGTGAACATCATGTTGAAAGAAACATTAGTAACTTGGACACATTTGATGAAAAATACGTCAAGTGGGGGAACACCGCCTGTACATCAATATCAGCATCTATTGACATCATCATTTGACATCTATGTAAAACCCCTACGCGATGCAAAAAAAATGCATCGGGTCCTCTTGGCCCTTTTGCTGTGGGTCACTTTCTAAAAGCTCCTCTTAGGGTGAGTCGGTCTGGTTCCGCCTCGCCCAGTGCTAGCACGGCTGTTAGGCCGATGGTAAACTGAGATTCTTTACGTTATCATTTACATCTCCATGATTGCTAAAATAGTCTTCCTGTGCTGTTCTGAATCTATATAAGTCGTATTTTTGCAGTCAACACTGCTAAACAAAACGGGCGTGCAGCACTGATCACATCGACGGTACGGTCCAGTTTCAAGTTCACACCTGAGAGATTACCATCGGATTATTCAACCGAACTCGTGCGAACACATTACGATCACTGTTAACGATCCCCATACCAATCGGCATCGAAGGCAGAGCAGGCGAGAAAAATTCAATAACCAAACAGGTTCCGACAATTTACGCCAAGTATAAAAGCCTGGAGACGAGCAAGTTTCAGAGGATTAATAGAATAATAGAACACCTTCGCGTCGACGAAGAGGAGAGAAGAATGGGTTTTAAAACTATCTTTATGGTGAGTTTTTCAATTGTTCAAACTACACTCATAGCTAAATTCATTTTAGTCAAGAAATGTCGGTTTATGGCTCATTTGAAGCTAGATAATTTTGTTTAGGGAACGTGGTCGAGTGATTTTGGGTGTGCTTGAACAAGAGATAAACTCTCGGCTTGAAATATTTCCTTTCCTGGTATTGATATGTTCAACATCATATACAAGCAATTGTTTTTTTCTTGTGAGTAGTACCACTCCTTAATCTATTGCAATTTGAAAATAGACAAACGAAAAACGTCCTATTAAGAATTGAACGGTAGATCTAACCAAGTATATATGTTCTGACAATTTTCGTTGAATCACTGAATAAATTGTGGAATGAGTCCTACATTTTCTAAACGTTATGACATGAGTACTTAAATGAAGCTTGTCATTTTCGGTCCAATTTTGCAGAAAAGGAATGTTGATAAAATTGCTTTCATACGTGTAGATCAAAATTTTCCTTTTTTTACCGCAGTCCATCGCAGCCTATCTATTGGTACAAAGTTTCCTTCTCTGCAAAGTATGTTCAAGTCCTGTTAGAGTCCCTCAGTTGCCAGAAAACCAGGTTTTAGCAGATCTAAAGAAAGGAAGTGAATCTGCAAATGCGCTGTCCGATAAATTGTTTTCTTTACTTGAACCGCACGAAGAGGATGGCCTAAGGAGCAGTACAGAAAACCATCTTTTCCTCTCACGAGTTTCTCGCTCACTGAACCCCTGTGAGGAAAAGAGAGTCCGAAAGTGGAATCATTGCCTTGAAAGATATATCGCTGAGGTTCATTGCAAGAAGTACAGTGTTGGTTGTTATATTTACTCACCAGGCAATATTCCACCGAAATGCAAGAAAAATTACAAAATCGTTTTTGGTCCAAGTGGTTCTTGTACAATGGCTTCGAATTGCACGTGCGCGGCGTGATGCAATTTTTGAAACCATTACACAGGACCATTTCTGAGCTTGCCCATCGAAACTATTGATTGTATGTGAAATATGTAGTCGTTATGGACATGAGTTATGCTAATTTACTTTTTGAACGAATCAAATAAACTATGTGGTAACCGTAAATAACAGCCATTGTAGATCGTGATCGCCACGACCGGCATATGGCAGTCCTGAAAAGGAATGGTGATGCTGACCGTTTCGAAAACTTGTGAGGAAGTGATAAAGAGTCATGATTTCTTACTTCCGCACAGGAAGTTAAAAATGTCTAACTTTATAACCGACAGCAGTCCATCTACCAGGACAACCCTGGCCCTGAAGATTAGACTACGCAATAAACTTGATCTTTTCAGATGTACTTCCAAGTTTGTCTAGATTTAAAATAAACGATAACAAGCTTTTTTCGAAGTGCAGCATTCGTGGAGAGTTAGCACCTTAAAAACATTAGGTATAGTGATGGGGGTGAATAGTCACGTCACCCATTGTTTATCTTTCAATGGTTTAAGTTACAGGATGACCGCCAGAAATTTCCGGTCTACCGGCTACGGGTTTTCCATCTTGGAAAAACAATTGACCGACATTTCTTTGATTTGTATTTGATTCTGTGCTGATCCTCGCCATAATTAATCATCTTTGTTTCTCTCTAGTTCATTTAGAGTTGTTAGATGCACGTCACCCTAAATAAATACTACGATTCATTTTAAGTTTTCATAAATTTAAAGATGATCCTCTGAACGTTTAAGTTCATGGCCTGATATGTTTCAATATGATAAGAGCAATGATTGATTCATTTTTAATTTCGCAATTTACTCTCTGCTTACCCCTCTTTTTTATCCTCTGGGTTCCCTCTGGCACTGGTGCATCATATTTTTGTATTAACCGGTTTTCAACTGCTTTTGGTCTCTCCAGTGTCTCTCCAACATAGATGTTAATCTGTACAAGCCAAAGAGCATTTCTGCTTTCATCTGGAATCGCTGTACAAAACGTAACACTATGGTGTGTCAGCTTTTATCATCATGTTACATGTCTTACGGCACTGCTAAGAAAATACACAACACTTCGATTACTTTTGAAGAGTAAAAGGATGACAGTAATTTCTTTTGTAAACAGATATCATTTTTCAAAACTCTTACCGATAACTTTCATTGGTTGCATCTGCATCCCGTAACATGTACTTTTCCGCACCCGTTAAAGTACTTCCGTATCCGTATTCCTCTGGAGTGCGGTGAAAGGTACGACCCGTCAATCAAATCGACGCTTGTATCCCCACAAGTGACATTGAATACCATCATATCGCCACAAATAGTAACTGATATGTTGGACTTGACGCACGAATGGGTATCGCGAGTGACACGGTAGTGGAATCGATTCAAGCTGTTCTTCCTGCTTCCGTCACGATGATCGTTTGGGCTGATGTCACGACGTAACATTTTACTTTCTTCAATGCCGCCACCGACTTGGTCACTGTCACGATAGACGAAATCTTCTTTCTGTTGAGCTAGGTATTAAACGGAAATGGAGTAATCCTTACCGTTTGGATGAAAAGTAAGCAAAGGACGAATGTGGTCGGTATCTGAACAGAAGAAAACAAAAATTTGCAGTTGCTCATATAGGTTATTTTATTTTGGTACACCAGTTCTTTGATGAATACTCTTAGAAGTAACGTAAACAATATTAAACGCTGTAATTGGATGTAATAGGTGTGTTGAGACAAGGGGTTGTTTTTTGATGCGGAACAACACGTACTACGGTGCTTTATTTTTTCCCGCGTTCCTTCCCTTGCTCGTTTTTCGCTTCTTGCGCTTCCCTGGCGTTTATCTACGATTACTTAAAAAAAAAAAAACTGCCCATTGACCAAGCTATACCTGAAGCTATTTTCATGCTGTATGGCCAATTTCATGAACGTGAATTCCTTTTAGTGAGTTATTGGCGGGAGTGATGTTTTGAAAGTTGTGGTAATTGCTTAAGTCGTCGGCGGGTACAATGGAACTGAGATGAATATGTGTTTTTGCGATTTTTTTTATTCTTTTTATTAGACAAATAAACTGACAAACACTTAATCTTTGTCCATCGCCGGTGTTCGAAACACTCTTCAACGAGTTTAAAAATGCTTGTGTTTTCTCTCAATTGGTTATTCAACTGATTAACCGCAACAGATTATAAATAACAAGTTAAATATCTTGCAAGTATTTTAGAAGTTACCTAATTTTGATGGAGTATAATATGGAGATTCCTTGTTCAATGGCATTCGTCCTTAATCAATCAGAGCGAGATATCTCCTTGAGTATCCGATGACTGCTCTTCAATTTTCGGTTATTTCAGTGAGACATCATTTTGTGCATCAGAGGACTTGCGTTTCACGATAGGCACAAGTAGCATTAATGATACTATCAAAAACGATTTCAAGGCAAAAGAGATCATACCCAAAAAGGTCATGGTTGTCACATTTCAAACATCCCGACCAAGTTGTTTTTTTAACTATATCTATCTGTGTCTAAGGCTATTCTATCTTCTACTTCTTGGAAGGTCGTAACCCTGTTCTGACATTTAAATCATAACCTGAGGAGAAGAGCAAATAGACATAAGCTAAATTTAAGAAAAAACATGAGTGTTGATTTTAAAGTAATTTCTTCACTCTTCTTGTTCAAGACTGTGCACATGAGCAGTTAGTTTGATATAACTACAAATGGACTTCACCGATGCAATATATAACTGGCTCTCTAATTTCTTAGAAGGAGGAAGACAAATCTCTGTTTGTTCAGGGATCAATAATTTATGCTCAGTTTACCCCAAATAATAATGAATTAACTATATCCTAGTTATGCCTTTCAACAAAAGAAAACAAGACACCTCAACACTCTCTTCATTGCAACTTAATCTACCAGACATTTGTGCTCTTTGAGCAAAATAGCAATAAATAGGCATCATGAGCCATTGAATTTGCCTTTAAATCATATACGTATGATTAAATCCAGGAGGAGTAGACCAAGGGCTACGAAATAAATTCCCGTAGTTTGCGACATCAGTTATTTTACTGTAAACTTTTTTAGACCGGGTTTTATTCAATTTGTCAAAGATAGTTTAGAAGGGAACTTGATCCTAAAGGAAACAAAGGAAGTTCTTTTTCCAGATTTCTACAAGGAAAAAGCACCTGACGATGTTACAAAATGACGTTTATTATCGTTTACATTAAGTTTGTGTTTCAAGGGTGTGTTACGACTACACGTGTTTAAAGAACACGCGGAAATGGGTTCACGGGTTGTGAAATTCCTTATTTACTTAACCGCATCGGGCTAGGTTACTGAAACCTGTGTAGTTTTCGAATATCAACAAATTTTTAAAAACGGATTTTACCATGAAAATTAACGCCACAACGTTTCGATCACTCAACGGATATTTTCATGTTAAAGGATAAAATTTTTTTCATGCGCTTATATAATCAATTGTAAAAAAGCTTATAAGATACTGACTAAACCTCTAAAATATTTACATGGAGGTAACACCAGAAAATTCTCTGTGGTTTTCCAACATTTAATTGTACAACTTCCTGCCACAAGTTCCGTGGTATCCAGCTAATCACATGGTAACAAGTAGAAATAGAACTAAACCATGATTTTGACGCTTCAGACGACTAAAATATGGTTAAACAACTGGTCAGAGACTGCGTGCGAACCATTGCAAAATACCGCTGGTTTGTGGACACGTCACCAGATTTTATCTCAGAGCTCTGTTTACAGCGATATGTCATCAGGCTATGTCACGCGGTATCTTGACCGGGAAAATCGAATAATAATTTGAGGATGAGAGGCACAAATTTGGGTTTTCTGAAAAGCAGGAGAAGAAAACTAAGGCTTCAAAAAATAATGTTACGTTCTAGTAACTCCGTAAAAAAAATACGTGAGTTCAGTTCTTTTATTATTAGATGTTTGCGAGGAAGATAATTGTTTAAGTTCAATGGTTTATAATTTACTCAATTATAGTTAAGTTTTCTAAAAAAAAAACAAAAGGAATTCCTAGTTACGAATATCCATCCGGAATAACAGTTTTAAGTGGCAAGTTTTAGATCAGGAGCAAGACCAATCATCAAGTGCGTGGTAATCAGCGTATTGTGAAGGCCGAAATAATATAAGTCAGTTTTGAAATCAACGAAGGTAAGGCCTTTAATGGGCAAACTCACGCATACAATGCATACACATCAACACAAATTTTCCCAATGTTGTCCTTCTCGTAACGATCCACCAATTAACAATTAAAATGAATGGTGACAGGAACTTGTCAAAACGCAGCAAACATTTCATGGCAACAAAAAACAGATTTTTTTCTCTCCATGTTAAAAGCGACAAATATTTTTGTACCCACCTTTTTTACAAAATATTTGCCTAAGTTTACGCCGATCGAACAGCGAAGAGACTACCTTCGCTCTTAAACTTTTCAAGTAAAGATCATCTATTATAATACCACCACCTGCTTCTCCTGTTCACCACAAGAAAACATACACTGCCTTGGGCTCGTTTAGCTCTGTCGGGGAGATGAAAAGAGTCGTTTAAAAATTACTCACTAGCCCTAAAAAAATGTATAACTTATAAAACTATCCTAGCTCGTAATTTTGAGACACCTAGTCATGGACAAACTTCCTATAGTTAATTTATCTTCTTTCCGTTAGGTCCAATGACGGTTTCCCTTTTTACAACGGCCAGTACTTATTTTCTCCAACAATTCTTGCATACGAACTGTAGGAACTAAACCAGAATATCAATTTTTAGAATCCTGTAGGAGAGTCTCAGTGGGAGAAACCGCTAGCTTTAAAACGGCAAAAAAAAAAAAAATAGTCGTTAGGCGTAGTTACAACCGTTTAATCCCACCTAAATTAAACTTTTAATCACAACAAAAAAAATTAAACGTTACCGTAAAATAGCCAAAATTTTAACCGTTAGCCGTAAGAGTCGTCACCTCATTGAAAGCTTTCTGTGATGACAATCGCGTTCAGAGTCAGAGGATCTTTAGCTTGCTCAAATCCACTTCTATGATTATTTTGAAAATTACTTCGGGCTTCTTGAATTTACAGATAACGAAGTATGTAGCTTTATCGGTTGTGTGTACTTAAAGAAATAAACCGGGGAAATTTTTCAGATGATCTTCAAAATTAAAAAAACAATTTTACCTTACCTCAACTTACCTCAACTTCCTTACCTGAAGTATAACTTTAAAGTCATTACAGGGTTGTTCTTAGAATCGGCAGGCGCTGTTGCTTATTACCACTGTTCGCAGAGTTCAAAATTTTCATCACACTTCGATGATTTTACTTGAAAGAAAAACATTCCTCATAAACTCATGCTAGACACTCGACGAACGTTCACTCGAGCTTCGTATCGAGCGTTTTACTTGAGCATTCACCACTGGATAGTTTGGTATTTTTGACTCTCAACATGTCCCGCATACTGGGGCTCTATATTCATTTAAGGGGTCATCAATTTCTTCTCCATTATTATTTAATTTATCATTTTCTCTTGCCTCATACTCCAATGAAAGATCACATTGTTTGATGCAGCTTGTTGATGCGTATCATTATCGTCTGAATCATTTTGTAAAGCTGCGAGGTTGCTATCAATATTGTTGATATCAACAACTATATCCTTGAACAATGGATTGTACTTTGAGCCAGTTAAGAACTTACTGTCTTAACTCTGGTCGTACTGCTTGAAAATAAACATGTCCTCTAAATTGTAACTTTCTTTTATGAAGCTCTGGCATTATTTTACCAGATCTGTCAGGTGGACGAGAGAGTTGATTACATGTCTGATCACATTCTACAGGTACATTGCATATTGCTCCTTTAATTTTTCTGTGTTGTTCTTTAGGCATGACCACAATCTTCTCAAATACTATTCGTTGAGCTATTAGTATTTGTTCTAGTATTTCTAGTGAGGATAGTTCTGTGGGTTTTTCCTCCACATACATATTATTCACTACAGCCTGATATGGTAATTTTCCTTTTATATGACCTTTGAATGACATGTGTTGCATATATACTATTTTCCATCAAATGACCGTTAAATATTGAAATATATTTGGCAAGGGTGCTTCTTGTTTATGCATGTTATTACTGATTTCGTCTAAAGTGTTCGATTACAGACTACCTATAAAACTACTGGTTAATACACAATTCAACTGATCTGGCTTTCACTAATTTCCCATTGATTTGGGAAAGTAATTCTTTCTTCTCTGTAGCATCCATAGTTGAATATTTTCTTTTAATGTCTTCTAGAAACATTTTTTTGGCAACTAGGTTCCATGCTGTCATACATATGTTTTTTTCCTGTTTTCTCATGATGCGTTTCCTTTCAATTTCAGTAATTTTACATGAACAGCAAATAAATGGTATATCATATTCCATAGTCTGACATTCCTGTTTATTTTGAATAATGTTATTAATTTCCTCTTCTAAATTATTCATACCACGAATGCGTTTTGTCTGTTTCATTGCCGGTGAATGACTGTCCTCATATGTCAGAAGAGAAAACAATTGCTTTACTTTTGTATTTTGTGGATAATTACAAGTTATACAGGAACTTGAAATCCACATTAAAAAGCCTTTTTTTCCAGTGTGGTTCCTTAAAATCAAAGTCTCCAAAGATATTCTACTTTCAGTTAAATTACTTAATTCTCCACAACTTACTTCACTAATGTGTACATTTATGTTGGTGCCAAAAATTGTAACACTGTCTGGCAGGGTAATAGATGTTAAACAATGCTTACTGTACATTGTATTGTCAAGCTGAAATCCATTTTAAATCATTGCATCTAAGGTAACTGAGTTCCAGTAACTACAAGGTGAAATGATTGAGTAACATATAGAACAAAGAACTACTGCAAAACAGTGGTCTTTGTAACACTTGTGTTGACCTAATGATCTCTTTAATTCCTCTCTTACATTGTTGCTTATTGCCACCGCCACGTGATATTTTGTAATTTGTAAACCTTTTAGTTCATACAGATCAGTTGCTCCATGTAACCTTGGTAATCTTCCCCTAGTACTGTAAGCATTGATGGTTAATCAGTTAGCAGTAAAAATGATCGTCTCGATAATTTTAACAAACTGCTATATAATTTATTTCCAATATGCATGATTTGTTTCAAGTCATCGGGATTGCCTATTCCTTTCATATTGTGGTATATTAATGCACATAAACTCATTGCAACACATTGTTGCCCTATATTTTGTCCAAATACAACAACATTCCCTTGACCATATGGTGCATTTATTGTTTTACTGGGATCCATACCAGGACCAGGGTTTTTTTCTATATCATTACAGAGCTTGTTCTTCGTACAATTGCCTCTGTGAATTACACCCTTGTACTCATTATATGGGAAATTACACGAAGAGAACCTCAAGTATTTGAGATATTTCTTTCCATGTTTATCTCTACTTGAATTGTAGACATATCTCATTGAAGAGTTAACGTTTCTTGTTCTAAAAATTGGTTTCCTTCTCATTTTTTGGACAAACCTGACTCTTATGTAAAATTTTCTTTCGTGTTACATTATTTTTAATAAGCATGAATTTTCGATGACTTTGGTACGTTTTTACTTAAACGGCTCCGAACATAACACTGCAGTTTTCTAATTTTCTGAGAGAGACGTTTTAACATCTTCACTGGTACTCTGCTTGATTCACGATCACGTTTATAGCCACGGCATTCACTCAATACACGAGTACGATTATAATATATTTACATACTTTGCATAACAAGATCTGAATTGTTGTACTTTTATTGACATTGTAACATCATTATGTTCATGTAAATTAGTCATACTGACAATTTTTTCTAGTAGATCACAGTCGTCAAGAGTATTCATCGTGTCTTCTACTACGCATAACACTTCCATGCGAAGAGCGAACCAACGTTCTCGATCGCTTGTACAATAATAATAGTGATTATGTACGAAATACCAAATCGTACTTTGCAAGTATTGAACCCAATAAAAACCAATAGCAGAAACAGGATATTTAACGGACGAGCTAAGCTTAGATATTTAACCTTACTATTCAAATTGCTTCTGTCAGTATCCTTATCCAATTCACCTTTCGGGCTTTAGATTTCACGTGTAGTGTCACGTGACATTTGATGTTTAAAAAAAAAAACCGAAAGTTCGGACATTGAGTCGAGCTCGCAGCACAAGTGTTCAAACTTCGGCTTTGGAAATTTTTCTAAGATAACTACCCAAGAAACGTTTCTTCGCTCAAAATTGGCATCTTTCTTTTATCATTTATTTGATCGTGTGTTAAGCAAGTTGTCATTTCGCTGTCGTTGAAGCGGATGCGAAGAATGGTACAGGAAGCGTTGCGGCATGGAATCGAACCAGTTATGCGTACAGAGATGTATCTGTTTAGGTATTTTCAGGGTGTTAAGTGCTTAGATTGTTAAAGAAAATCACTTCTGTCAGGAAATTAGTGCCCACGAATCGCTGTAGAGCACTAGGAAGTCAGAATTCCTACACGGAATTTCCTATCTGGGTGTGGATTTCCTTAGCTGATAAATGTACCAATTTTTTTAACCTTAAGTAACGCAAGTGGGAAATTCTGCGAAACTCAGAACAATCTTCAAAAAGAATTAAATTTAAGAATGGCAGATCACAAAAGCAAAGCTGATTTCAACGCAATGAGTGTGGTAGAGCTTAAAAAATATCTACAAGAACGAAGGATTTCAGCGAGCGGATACTTGAAAACCTCTTTAGTGGAAATCACCTCCGCAATCACCTCCTCTGCTAGAGGATCCAAATTTCGAAAAGGCGACACCACTGTTTTAGACGAATTAATAATTCATAGTATGCTAATACCCAATCCATTTTTCCTGAAGGCTGTTAACAATTTTAACGCGTCGCAGCCGTTTGGATTTTACGACATTTTTAATTATTTGATTTGCTCTTCTGAACTCATCGCTGGCTCTACGCTCAGATTTAAAAGGGCTTTGGCTACTGCGTGTTCCTCTGTCAATTTACCAGTTTGACGATCAAGTGTCAGAAGGGTTTTAGCCAAGGCAAACTTTCTTGCATCTCCCTTTGTCTGCTTCTCGTTCGCAAGATGTCTTCCGTTTACGATTGAGTCGCGACACCTAGGCATGGTATATATATTTATCCCAAAGACAAAACAATGATATAAAAGAATGACTGAATTAACTTACCCTTTCTTTACTAGCAACAGAAGACATGGGATCAGGATCCACTTCTGTTGGACCATTTTCATCGACAAAATGTAGACTACAAACGTAGTTGTCTTTCATATGCACACGAACGAGTCACCTCGATGACATGACCTTATCCACCTTTGCCCTCTCTCTTTTTGTCTAACTACCCCCGGAAAATGGAAAAACTTGACCAAGTCGCCGTTAGCGTTTCTTATCTAGGGGTTGAGTTATCGTGAATCGTTTTTGTAGGTGCCATAAGAACGTCTCTTTGTCGTAACCATTATGTTTAGGTATACACTTACTAAACAACTGCAATCGTACACGTCGGTGTTATTTTTGGGAATCAAGGTTTCCTCACGTTTTACAGCGATTTGTGAGTACTGTTCTCCTGTCAGACGGGGATTTATTTGACAATCTACGCACTAAACACCCTGAAAATACCTGAACAGATACATCACTGTACGCACAATTAGTTCGATTATTCCATGCCGCAACGCTTCCTGTAACATTCTTCGCATCCGCTTCAACAGCAGCGAAATGACAACTTGCTTGACACACGATCAAATAAATGATAAAAGAAAGGTGCCAATTTTGAGCGAAGAAACGTTTCTTAAAAGTGGGCAGTTATTTAAGAAAATTTTCCATAGCCGAAATTTGGACACATGTGCCGCGAGCTCGACTCAATGTCCGAACTTTCGGGTTTTTTTTTTGTTTTTGTTTTTGTTTTGTTTTTGTTTTTTTTACATCAAAAGTCACGTGACACTACATGTGAAATCTAAAGCCCAAAAGGTGAATTCGCAGTTGTTAGCGCCACCTTCGAAGTTGTGTTCACGAACATTCTTGACTTTTTCAGCAAGTGAGGTGTTCGTCTCAGCATCATAGTTTGTTGACTTTGTTGTTAAATCGGCTGTCACAATTTTGCCAGTATTTTCGGAATTTGAACTCACATATAGCTTATTTTTTATCTCGTGAGAACTAGTACAAACTTTGCACATTTTGCTAGCCCATTCCAAAAACGCTCGACATCATTTTGTACGTAAGATAGGCGTATAAGACAGGAATCTTTGCCACGCGGTCCTCAGAAACCACAGCATTATGTAAATTATGTTTCTTACGAAGAGCGAGCGAGCAAATGGCAACACAAGTTGTGGTACTCTCATCCCCAGTTTCCGCGGTTTACGCAAGGAACGCCTGGGACCATGACCACCCCTTTAGCGACAAAGAACGGAAGCCCGAGTTACAGATATATCAAGGCTTAATTAATTAAACAAGCGTTTGGAGCCCAAAAGGTGCAAAAAAAGCTAATTTTTTGTTAAACGTTAAAATGTAAAGGTCAGGGCTCCTCGGTTTTTTTCTTTTCGCTAATAGTCGCCGGCGTCTGTAAACGAGAAAATTTCACTAAAATAAAACTAGATCTAAACTTCTTCCTGTTTTTGTTTTCTTCTTTTTTTGGTAAACCCTTAATAATGTACTTGAAAATAATTACGCGCGTCTGACTGGCTGAAAACGAGTGCATTCTTCATGTAACACGAATGCAAATTACAAATAGCGCGCGCTGTCAAAATTTCGTCTGTCTTGACTTTCTGTGATGCTTCTTCCATGTACATTATTAACAAGTAATAACACAATTTCTAGTGCAATTTGGCGTAATAAACACTTAGAAATTTTCCAAAGACAACAAATTGCATTCGCAATTGCCCTGCGGGCTTGTGCATTTTTTTTGTCTTTGATACTCGTGTTTATTAAGTGCCGCTCTCGCTTAGAGCGGTCCTCTCCACTTCCTGTCGGAAAAAAAGGGTTCTTTTATTTTTCACCCATGAAAAAGGGTTTAGGACACATGTTTCAAAAATGGTTTAGGTGTTTTTGGCGTCGCCATAAGCCAAAAATGATTTTTGGCTAGACTACCCGTGTGGACAGCAATCGAAGCCGTAATTTCACAGATTTTGTCCAGCGCGCAACGACTGCAATAATAGAGCTCACAGGAATTCCATCTTGCGGCAAGTTGCAATATGTATTCAGTTAGTTCACAGACAAAATATGGAAACTTCACCTGAAATATTTTTCATACCATCGTGAACCAAAGAGACTCTTCTCTTCGACCTTATTTGCATATCAAAAATTTACCAATTGTGTACGAAAGAATTCTTAAAATGCAGGCGTTAATCGGGCTAAAAAAAGCATATCAGTGCATAGCTTATACACCAATGAGGTCACCGATTACCTCAAACCCGCGGGTATTCCTGTAATTTTCATCCAACCATCACCATGTGGTTGCTTAATTGCGTTCGTGTCAAAGATCGTTCGCATAATTCTGAAAATTGACCAAGATCTCCTTTTGACTGTTCAAACTTCATTCGTTTATCTTCTACGCTGAGGACTTTAGGTTTTCGTAACAACTGAATGGAGAATAGATGCCGCGTTGTCCCAAAGCGTTGCGTAAATGTGATCGATTGTAACGCTTGCGTGACTTACAAAGTAAACAATGGTGTCGTAAGGCGCCTTCTCGTTTAAGCTGATTAACGCCTGCATTTTTAGAATTCTATCGTACAAATTGACGAACTTTTGATATGAAAATAAGGTCCAAGAGAAGGGTCTTCTTTGATCACGCTAGTATGAAAAAAATATTTCAGGTGAAGTTTCCATATTTTGTTTGTGAACTAATTGAAAACACATGTAACTTGTAGCAAGATAGAATTCCGTGAGCTATGTTATTGCAGTCGCCGCGCGCTGAGCAAAATCTGTGAAATCTACACCTTCGATTGCTGTCCACGCTGGTGGTCTAGCCAAAATATCATTTTTGGCCTGTGGCAACGCCATAAACCATTAAACTATTTTTGAAACATGTGTACTAAGCTCTTTTTCATGGGCAAAAAAATAAAAGAAACCTTTTTCCGACGGGAAGTAGAGAGGACCGCTCTTAGCGAGAGCGGCACTGAACACCATATTACCCTAGAAATCATGTTACTGCCTTTGAAAACAAATAGTGCAAAATTCGTAGTGTGGATAGCAGAGTGGAAATGCCGCGTTATGTTTAATAACAATTCTTGAATAAGTCATTTTGACGATGAAAAATGATTTTCTTCGCGAAACAAAATTTTCCTTCCCTCGGTATTTGTGGCCAAGTCTTCCCCATTACGGAGTTGAAAGTCCTCTTTAACAGATTCCAGAAAGACCTAGAGTTCTCCACAATAGCTAGCATCTTAGAGAGTTTCTCTATTTCGTTGTTTCAAAGCTTCTTATTAAAGCGTTTATTCTTTTCTCGTTTGATGATATTCTTATTTTGATCAACGATTTCTTCAAGAGAACTAAAACTAGGCTTTGATTACTCACAAAAGCTGTTTACTGACCCACGTGTCGGTCATGTTCATAGCAACATTGCGGAGATTGTTCGACTGGTTTTAGTCCTGGCGGAATTAGAGCGGATATGAGGTATTGTTACAATATCTCACACCAACTCAAACGCTGAGTTTCTAGTTCAGCATAAATGCATGTTCATCAGAAAATGGGGTCTCTGGAAAACGTTAAAAACGAAAAAAATGTTACTTTAGGGAGGCCGCATGACCCCAAGACGCCTCAAAGATGCTTAGCCTTTGATTACTATTACAACCGTTGTAATCGACTTCAGAGTATTATCGAAAGCAGAATGGAAGACCCATTGAGCAACACCACAAAACGGGATGCGAGTAGTACGTCAGGTGGTTTTATGAGTTTCTTGAGAGTCACAAATTATTCAAAATACGCTTGGCAAAAAAAATTAGACCATGTAACAAGAAGGAGATATTTTAAGCTAACAGCATAATTTGCTGGCTGCATCTATGCTGTAAAACGGGATTCGTAGATGAAATTAATTCAATTTATCAATAGACTTACAGCCTAAAAAATGAACAGGTTGTCACCCAGTTATAATAAATTAAGTTCTGGACATAAAGAGACAGCGTAAGAGCTATTCAGAAGAAGATCTGAATGCTATTCATTTCAAAGGCGACGACTTGGTTCGCAGGAAATATTGGATATACTCTGATGGGACTGGTGAGCTCACTGAGGCCTATTTTGAAGATCAGTGATTTAACCTGATTCGCTTAAGAGCTCGTCAACTCATTCGCTATCGCCTTCTATGTTTGACATCTATCTTACGATTAAAAGCAGCTATCTGATTAAGATAAGTTTGGGTATTCCATAAGGCTTTGCTTCAAAATACTTAACCTGTTACATGCTACCACATGATAATGTTGGAGTAACACTTGATCATGTAGTCTTTTCCCCCTGTGTGAGAATTATTCTATTTTTCCGCCGTTTCTTGGATCATGTCTTTGATCCTCCCAAGCTCGGAGAGGAGCTCAGGCTCATTTCGCGAACAGCAGCCTTTACGAGAGTAGTCCTAAAAAGAACTTTTGTTGCTGACGGCCGCTAACATTTCGACAGCCTTTGCGGTAGTTATAATCATTATTGACAATTTTGGACACAAGAACCCCCCGCCGCGCATTTTAAATTATCCTACCAAACAATTTTTAGCAAAATTTGCGAGAGTCCATTTCCTTTCCTGCGAATCACTCTTGGGGGAATGATACACAGGATATGTCCATTGTTAGTATTCATGAAAAGGTGGAAATTTCCGTCTCAGCGCTATTTGAATTGTGTGGTTTCACCTCTTCCTTACATATTTAGGCATCTGCCGAACACGTGCCTCGTGAAACATGAATTCAACTTCACGTTTCTTCGTATAAATTATACTGTAAAGTTGATTCCCTTGTGTTCTAATTATTGCAGCAATCTAAAAAGAGAAAACCTAATTTATCACGAGTAAACAAATCAATCTTCATATACGTATATAAGGACAAGCTCTATTTTTATACGGAAGTTAAAAGTTTTATTGGCACTGTGAAACGGAAGACTAATTTACGGAGTGTGGAGAGATAACCATTCATTCGATGAAAAGCTCAAGGAAGTACTTGACCGGAGGTTCACCTTAATATTTTGGATACATCTCAAAGAGCACATTCAAATATCTTTGAAAGGTAAAGACAAAATATTTTCCAATTAGCCTCCGTTACTACAATGATGAAATTCACGATTATTGATCTAAATCATGGTTTCTCATGTAGGCCAAATAGTTTCTATGAATGCAAAAGAGCGAGCAGTAGACCTGAAGATAGTCGCGCATGAACCATTTTAAAAGTTTTGTTCAAATCACTTTTAAATTATGCTACCAAACAATTTTTAGCAAAATTTGCAAGAGTCCATTTCCTTTCCTGCGTATCATTCTTGGGGAGTAACACACAGGGTATGCCCTAATGTACATGTGCACGCGTGATAACTCAAAAACTCTCTCTTCGGCTCATAAATGTTGATCTATTTCTTATACAAAATGATTCATAGTCTTGACTGGCACTTTTTATGTGAAGCAAGAAAGCCTGAAGAACAATTCATTAAATTATGCACGTTTCTGGGGAAAATTCAACTAGCAGATAAAGCATTACGAAAATACTCCTTTACGACCTTCTCAAGAGGAAATTAAAATATCACGCATTGATTCATTTAAAGAGAACGTCAATGGAAATAATCTAGTTAAACCTTGGTTTAACTAAGTCATAAGATTGCCAGCCAATGAAGAAAAATATATAAACATTCATAAGAAAAACGAAGCGTTGTAAAAGATTACTTTTCAATGAGGTCTTTTTCCCTCTATAACGTATACAGCTGTTCATATACCTCTGATAGGTGAACTGATAAACATACCGAGAGATCTTAAGGACCATTAACGCTTAATATTTAAGTAATATTTCAAATTAAAGTCGATTTTCTTCAAAACCCTTTACTTTACCTTTCCGTTCAACCATGTTGAAACCCCTAATTATCAACAGTCTTCCAACAATATGACAAATTTGTAACCCATTAGAACAGCCGGGGAAGCCTTATCTTTTTTTAGCCTTTTTTAAGAGGCTTTGTAAACTTGCAAAACGAATTTAAAGGTCACTCGTGATTTTCAAAAAATACTATCTTTTCCAAGAGATTGTAAACTGTATCATCTCTAGTTTTCCCTGAAACTTTGCCAAAAAAAATACATCCTTGATTTCTCTTTCCGAGAGCGTAGGTATTGCTTCTCATCATTCCACTACTACGCCATTTTGCCATATTAAGGAAACGGAACCCGTCAAATATGCCACAGTTTTACGCTGTAGAACAGGGCAAAAAAATGCGGACGGTAATGAACGAACCAGACTTTGATTGTTTTTCAAGATTTTAAGTCTTGACGATTTAAACCATCGAACGAGTTGTCATGGTAAATCCATCCGGTAAGTAAGTCGTGAAAACTAAACAGATTTGCTAAACTGGAACTGTAGCTGTTTAGAAACTGGTGATTCCGTCAAACAAAATGACTTCGATTTGTCATTTGCCCTTGATAGATTGTGAGTCAATTTGCAATGAAGGCTGAATAGGAAGGTTCACTTTCATTGTAAGTATTCATGAAAAGGTGGAGGTTGCCGTCTCAGCGCTATTTGAATTGTGTAGTTCCGTGTCTTCCTTACGTATTTAGGCATCTGCCACACACGTGCCTCGTGAAACATGAGTTCAACGTTTCGTTGCTTCGTATAAATTATATTGTAAAGTTGCCTCCCTTGTGTTTTAATTATTGTAGCAACCTAAAAAGAGCAAACCTAATTTATCACGAGTAAACAAATCAATCTGTACATACGTATCTAAGGACAAGCTGTATTTTTACACGGAAGTTAATAGTTTTTATTATTATTTAATGGCACTGTGAAACGGAAGACTAATTTACGGGGTGTGGAGAGATAACCATTCATTCGATAAAAAGTTCAAGGAGGTACATGACCGGAGGTTCACCTTAATATTTTGGATACATCACAAAGAGCACAAAAGAAAAAAATTGCAGAACTTATTTTAAGTACTATTGAACGGGATTTTTTTCAAAGTTGATTTCCTGCAAGATTTTCTTTCACGAGGCACTCCTCGATTCTTTACATTCCTCAAATTTTATGACTCTGCGCACTACAATAAAATATTGTCTCCTCTAGTATATCAATATGACCAGCAAAAATTTCAAGCTACTGCAACAAACCTTTCGTTAAATATCTTCTTTGAAAGGTAAACACAAAATATTTGCCAATTTGCCTCCGTTACTACAATGATGAAATTCATGATTATTGATCTAAATCATGGTTTCTGATGAAGGCCAAATAGTTGTTATGAATGCAAAAAAGCGAGCAGTAGACCTGAGGATAGTCGCACATGAGCCATTTTAAAAGTTTTGTTCACGTCACTTTTCGCCGTTTCCTCTGCCTTAACTAATTATAATTACTTCAAACTTATTCTTAGCGGGATAAGTACGCCTTCTGTGGATAAATAGTTTATCGTAACGTTTCAAAATGAATTCAGGAAAGCAAGAATCTCTTCTCCCCATGCAGTGGACAATAGGCCGCTTCCATAACATCTTGTATAACCCACAATTATCTACTATTGGCTGCACAGATCCACGAACAAATACAACTCCCCAGTGGCGTGACTAAAGCCTACACAAGCCTTTCCGCAATAGATGACCTCCGTGATAAGCGAGTCAATGATATCTAAGATTAGCTTACTCTTGGAATCTTACCACTTCATTTCTGCGCTTTCCTTTCCATTTTTAATTCTTAGAAAATTTTCGACGAAATTCATACCGAGCGCAAAGAAATGTAGCCTTCCATCTGCTCAAAATTACAGACAAACTGGATTTTGTCAAAGTATGTTTGGTAAACAACCTTTGTTTCCATGGTGACTACGAAGTAATGTATACATGCATACAATCTTAGCGGTTTTTTGGGAAAACTCTAATGATGTTTGTTTGAAAGTGAACTCATTATCATACGATTCAACAGGAAGTCTACCTACTAATAAAGCCGGATTTTAATCTTAAAGAGGGCAGAAAATCTAAAAATTGACAACACTTGGCGTCACGGTTCTGATGACTAATAGCCAGGATGTTGCCTCAACAACAACTCCGTATGAAATGGCATTATGATTTCATTATTCATCTCTTTTATTATTCTGCATTTAAAGTGTAGAGGAGTATTCGTTCTTGCATGCCCTCATTTGAACACTCGGGGAGTGAGGAGAGTTCGAGATAGTCGTGCTTCTTGATGAGAAGCAGTCGAAATTTTGTGTACCTATGGAGAACATGAACAGTTCGCCTCTGTTATTAATGACTTAGGCTGAACTGTTGTTCTTACGCCTCCCTTAAAAAAATGGAGACCAAAAACTGTTGACAACTGCTCAATACAAAAATATTATACACCGCTGTCTGGGGGAACTTTTCATTTCAAAGAGGATTAAATAAATAGGTAAACAAATTGAGAATTGCCAGGTAAAAAATAAGACAAACATTACTTCATCCTATTAAAGAATATTAAGCCACCAGCTCGACCCGCTTCTCAGAAAATCACCGGTAAAAATCTTGAAACCTTTAACGAACACATACAATTTATTAGGGGTGACTTAAACCTGAGGGCTCTGAATGAACTAGAGACCAGAGGAACAGAGATGATAACTTCTGACGATGATTAGAACAGAATCTGAGAAATATTGGTCAATTTTTTTTTCCAAGATAAAACAAACTGTAGCATATCGACCGGAAATTTCAGGCGGTCATCCTACAAACAAACCACTGTAAATATAACAGTATGGATCGAACCCTTGAAAGATAAACAATACGTGACGTGACTATTCAGCCCTATTACCAAACCGAATGTATTTATAGTGCCAAATCTATTAGAATGGTGCACTTCGAAAGAAGCTCAGCTTGTTATCGTTAACTAGAAATGTAGACTAACTTGAAATATATCTGAAGCATTCAAGCTTATTGTGAGGTGTGATTTTCAGTGGAAGGGTTGTACTGGTAGATGGACGGTTGTCAGTGACAAGGTTTGGCGTTTTGGACTTCCTGAGCGGAAGTAAGAAGTCATGACTCTGTTTAATCACTTCCTGTCAAGTTCTCGGAACAGTCACTGACACCAGTCAATTTCAGGACTTCCCTTCACCGGCCGGGTCTATCATGATCTACAAATGACTGTTACCTATGATTTACACAGAATTTACTGGATTCGTTAAAAAATTAAATCAAACATAAACTATGTCCTAAACGACTACATATGTAAGGCGGTAATCATAAGGTCTATAGACGAGCTCAGAAACAGCCCCGTGTAATGGTTACACGAATCGCGTCACGCCGCGCACGTGCAATTCGAAGCCAGTGTACAAGAACCACTTGGACCAAAAACGATTTTGAAATTTTTCTTGCATTTCGGTGGAATATTACCTGGTGAGTAACAACCAATGCTATGTTTCTTGCAATGAACCTCAGCGATATATCTTTCAAGGCAATGATTCCACTTTCGGATTCTCTTTTCCTCGCAGGGGTTCAGTGAGCGAGAGACTCGAGAGGAGAAAGGATTGTTTTCTATACTGATCTTAATGCCATGGTCTTCGTACGCTGCAAGTGTAGTGGACGTTTCACTGGACAGCGCACCTGTAGATCCACTGCCATTCTTTAGATCCGCTAAAGTCTGGTTTTCCGGCAACTGATGGACTCTAACAGGACTTGAACATACTTTGCAGAGTAACAAGCTTTGTACAAAATGATAGGCTGCGATGATCTGCAATAAAAAGAAAGAGATGTTTATCTAAGAAAGCAATTATATCAATATTTCCTTCCAAAAAATTGCGTCTCTTTACGTGCTAGTGTCCGTCAGCAAATCTATAGTTACACACATAGTTACACACATATGGTCTGTAGTTACACACAAATGGTCAGATCGTACATCGTTAAAAAAAAAAACGTTCAATTCTAAAGAGGACTTTTTCAGTTGGCTGTTCTCGAAGTGCAATTTTTCTAGGGATAAACTACTTATTAGAAATTACAAATTCATTTTAATCATATAGCTAGGATGGTGAACGTACGACTGCCAGGGATGGAAAGATTTCAAGCACACCGTCAAAATTTACTCGAACACGTCGCCTCAATAAAATCGGCTTTAAAACAACAGAATAAGCCAAACATCGACATTTCGAGTAACTAAACTGAACTCATCCAATCTAGAACATTGGCACAAAGTTAGGGTCCACATGTCCATTCTTCAATTGCGCACCTTGATATCATTTCTTGTTACTAAAACTGATGAAATTGACTAAGTACGTATTTTAAACAATTGGAAACTCACCATAAGGAAGGTTAGGAAACGCATTTTTATCTCCTCTTCTGTAACGTGTACTCTCAAGGTGTTCTGCAATACTTGAAGTCTCTGCTTATAACTCGTTTCGAGGCTTTTCTACGTGGCCTAACTTGTCGGAACCTGTTTGGTTATTGATATTATCTTGCCTGATATGCCTTCGATGCCTGTTCGTATGAAGATCGTTAACAGTGATCGTTACTTGTTCGTACGAATTCGGTTATGTAATCCGATGGTACCCTCTGAGGTCGGTACTTGATTCTGGTACGTCGATGTGATAAACACTACACGCTGGTTTTGTCTAGTAGGGTTAGCAGCAGAAATTACAGCTTATATAGATTCAAAATAGCATAGGAAGACTATTTTAGCAACTATTGTGATGTAAATGATTACGAAAAGAATCTCAGTTTACCATCAGCCTAACAACCGTGCAAGCACTAGGCGAGGCGGAACCAGATCGACTGACGCCTAAAGGGGCTTTGACACAGTGAACCACAGCAAGAGGGTCATGAAGGCCCACTTTCTCTGCATCACGTATGGTCTTATAGGGTCTTACATGGTGAACTTGCAGTGATAAACGTCAACAGATGTTGAGTATCCAAACAAGATTGATCTACCGGCAACTTGTTCTCAACGATTTTTTTCAAAAAATCTGTCCAAGTTGCAAATGGTTCTTTCAACATGATGTTTAGTAAAGAGGACACATGTTAAATCGGAAATTGTTTAACGCGACGAGTTTGATTTTTATCAAATTAAAAAGGAAAGGTCTCGACATTCTCAGTTGGAAGCCACTGATGCAAAAACCTAGATGGCACATTTTATATAGTAGACAACTTCCATAGATGGCTAGAAGCTTTTAATCTTTCTGAAAATCTCTGTTTCCCATGAACGTGTGGTTATGACCAAGTTTGACGTTTCCGTAAATCTTCTGCCCTGTCTATTGCTGGGGCAATCCTGGGTGCACGTCTTCTTGCAAAGCACAACTGACGTGGATCCGGTTGCATTTCTCAAACTTCCCCAACCTGCGGAACACTAATGATGTAGAAAAAGACAATTTACTTCGTCCCTTTTTTTCAGGGCTTAGATTTTGTTAACCACATCTGCAACTGCAATTATTGAAGAAAACGAAGGAAACTTTATCCCAAAAGTTCAAAGAGGGTCTCGATGGGGTGATGGCTTTTACGGCTAACGGTTAAAATTTTGACCATTTTATGGCTAATAGTAAAATTTTCATGGTTAACTTTTTTTTTTGACTAACGGTTAAAATCTTCAATTCTTACGACTAACGGCTAAGTATTTTGGCTGGTTGACGGCTAACGGTAAACTCGGTTGAGACTCTCTTTAAGGTGTAGCCACGAAAAGCAAACAAAAAAATCGCCCATTTCATTTTGTATTCAGTTGACTTGAAGTCAAAGACAAATCGTCTCGATCGTAGTCGAAAATTCAAAACTTGAAGTTGTTTTTTTAAATATATATCTGACTCCACTTTATACTGTCTTTTTCAGTCTGTCGTGTAAACTTGTAGCTGCTTATCAGCAGGAAATGGAAACGCTTCAATTTACATCAATCAACTCACAGCCGTCTCAATGACTTAAACCAAAGCAAGTAAACTCAGAGTAAATTTTAACCCTTCAACAAAACACCAAAACTCCGTACGTGATAAAGCTGAAAGGCTGGGGTAGTTAGGAAGTTTGAAGATTGGACGGCCCATCTATCAAATGCGTCTCCTATTTCTTATTAATCCGGACAATAAATTCATAATTCACTTGACCCGAACCCCAAGACCATTTAGATGTTTCTTCTTGAACAGCATTATTGATACAAAAAAGAGCTAGCCGTGAAAGAAACTATATTTTCGCGTTATAGGTCCTGGAATCATTCACAGCTTCGCGCCGTAAAACACTTCACCGATCATTGTATTACTGAATGGCTTAAACATGCAGACTAACTTTGCTTATGTCTGACGCCATAAGTGATGTGCACGGAAATAAATGTAGAATAAGTCACTGTATTTCCGTTCAGTTGTAGCTTTAGCCTGTTCTTTGAAGTTAAGACAATAACCAGCTTAAGCGTGGTGACTTTCTGGAGGAAACTTGCTGACATAGACGTTGGAAGGGAAATAGAAGTAAAATCCTATTTCTGTTAATACTAGGATTAGCACTTAAACAATATCAGCCGGTATCACAAACTCCGGTTGCTGTGGCGCCAGATTTCAGTCTTCTTCTTCCGGCATCATAAAGTTCCTATTTATCGTTTATATCATGATGTCTTCAAGTGACGCCCAATCTTCAATTTGGTCTGGCTAATTTTGATACACAAAACTTGGCCTTTTACGGTATACTTTGGGAGAACATGACAATTTGTTGGCGGCTCTCGTCTTCTGGCTAGTGATTGTTGAGCCAAGGAATGTAGTCACACCGATAACTTGGTATTTAAAACGAGCCCTTAAGACTGCTTTGATATATTTAAACACACGAGTTTTTTGTATACGAGACGTCTGTCACATTAAAATCCTAAAGTTTCAAATCCTCGAGGGGAGACTCTTTTTCTGTCATAGTCAGTCTCGCTTGAATGAGAAATGAAAAACATTTGTTATTTATAACTACTATATTTCTCTAGTTCTGCTAATGCTGAACAGATGCACGTGTGATACAGGCAGGTGTAAGCCCCTTCGCACATAACAAATAAACATGTATGTTGCAGGACAACTCTTAATATCACTGCTTTGGTTCCCTACAATCGACATCTAGATACTCTACACAATGGTGAACATGTTACGAGCGCCGGGTTCGCCAAGATTAAAGTTGCCTGTGCCTATAAAGACCATATCGATTACGCTAGCCCTCAGAGACCTTGGTCGTTGATGAAGAGAGGTTCGTTCCATTTAGTTCAAAGTAAAAATTGGTCTGAAGCCGGGTCCGACAAGGTTTCAATTCCTAGCATCCCTCTTTAGTGAGAAAAGTAACAAGTCATTATTTCCGTACTCCCTTCCACATAGTGACCAGACACTTCCTGTGTAATACAACATAATGCGTTAGTTTGTCATGTTTATCCGAAGTTCCTTACATCGCACCCACTCGACGTTTGCGTGGTTCGAGCTTTGCGTGGGTGTCACGAAACTACGGGACATGATGTAAGTCATGAGTTGTGTCCCGTAGCAACCAGATTGTAAACAAAGGGAAGAACATAATTTACATAGTCATGGTAAACTTTATTTTTCTGCCTGCTACTTGAAGGAATTGTTTTTATCATTTCCGCCATATAATGAAACGGGAAATGAAAAAGGCAGAACTTGAGATTGTGGTTAAAAGACTTTAATGTGGTGTTCCTGTTCCTTTATAGAGCTACGTTTGGAATTTTCTTAGACTGACCTTCAAGATTTTTGCTCCATTATGTCAAAGATGATAGATTCTTTCTTTACAGTAAGACCATAAAGACTGCTCAGTCAATTTAGAGGCCGTACAGGTTGGCAACATTCGAGGAAAACTGAACGCAGGCCATACATCCTTCTCAGTTGGCGTGTAATCAATCCCAAACACAGTGGTAAGCAAATAAAATGTTTACACTTTTGCTGACAATTGCCGTCATAAGATGCAAAGTAAATCAAACAGCTGGATATAAGGACAACAGCTCAAAAATCGTGTGGAACTGTTACATAATAAAAGCAATTTTGCTTCTGTTCATAGTATATCACTCTCATTAATATAATAATAATAGGCTTCTTCAGACATCTTGTTCCTCCTTGAAACTGCGAGTAGAAATCGAGTGCTGGAATTCAAGCCTTAAAGATGTCGTGTGAAGAAACTGCTGACTCACTAATAAAATAATCACACAGCAGAAGACTGTATCTCTACAGATTCATGTTGGACTCTTTCTGATTAGGTGAAACATATTTTATCATGGGTTAAATTTAAAATTTCGAATCTACAATTAAAACAATACAGTAAATGGTATTGCTAGATTAAATTGCATATCTTTGATAACTTAGCAAATGGTTATTATTCTACCGTGTATTTTGATTGTATGAGTTTTGAACTCTTTCATATCTACGGGAATAATATGGATCATCTTGACTTGAAAACTTCATAACGCTAGCAGTAGTCTGAATCAACCACTGAGAACACAAGAGCAACACTGAATTGTTAGAAAACAGTACCTATAAGTAAGCAATTGTCATTGATTTTTGCTTGGGATTTACTCGAATCATTTTGGGTCGTCTTCCATGCAGATAATGTGAATACGCCAACCAATTTTAGCTCAGAGCAAACTATTCTAGAGTTGTTCAATATGATGATGAGGATATCAAAATTAATTCAGTAAATTATTATTCTTATCATGCAGGGGCTTTTTCTACACGATATCAAAGTATAATTACCACTAGAGCCTGTGAAACTCAGGGGCTAGTTCCATCATTAATACAGTTACTGTGGTAAGATTTTCTATAGGATAAAATAACAATATTGCTTTAGAGCAGACTGAGCTGTTGACCTATAGGAAAGATTTCGTTTTATTACTTCAAAGGTTTATGATTTCAACTTTCCCACGTGTATGTTTTGAGCTCTTTCCAATCATCTTCTGAGCTAAACACATATTTCGAAAACATATTTCGAGTGGCCGAGCACAAAGGGAGAACATCATAAAAAAATGCAACGTCTTCGTAATGAGATACATGGTCCATTGATGGAAATAAAGCAAAGGATTGGAAAATTTTAGATTGAATAATTTTTGATGGATCTCATCCAATCCATATTATAGAGAGATTTTAAGAGTGTTTTGGTGAAACCCAGTGCTGACAAAAATATCAAGAACACATAGCACTTTTTTTTCATGTAATAACTCTAAAATATGTTAGACCCAACGAATGATAAGATCATAGAGATGATCATGGCAAAACAATTTGAATTTGTTTATCATAACTGTGAGCCTTTAGAAATCAATCGCAAACGATTCTCGTAGGTTTGATACGAAGACTCTGGTTATTATATTGTGTCATATAGAATACCAAAATCATGTGGAATTTGAAAGATATATTTCATTACTCATGTGCTTTCTCAGTGACCGATGATGATGTTATTGCGGCCTCCTTGCTATGCAAGACAAAAGTTAACCATTCAGTATATTTCTTTTATATGTGCAACGTAGTCACCTCATTATAATGAATTGTGATTCTACATCCTTTTAATTCAATTGGATTAGTAGTATTTCTAACAGATCAACTGGACTGGCTTTCGCAAAAATTTCCAAACTGACCGTGCGTTTTGTTGTCAGTGCAATGTCGTTATTGAGTTGAGAGTAATTACTTTAACTGTGTCGAGAGAAAATAGAGAGCACTATCTTAAGTTGATGCCTTATAAGTGGCGTGAGCTACAGTGATGCTGTCAATTGTCAACTCCAAATTGGAAACAACCAAAAAGGTAATTTCTAAGCATTAGGAATATTACTTTTTTTTTTAAAGATGGATTGGCTCCTACCTTGACAATCGCGAAGATGCGTTTAAATGGATTATCTTTCCTACCATTTCATTCCCCTTTTGGCTTTTTTGTATATGATGTTTCTAGGATTTCTTTAAAATTTAAAGCAGACTTTGGAATACTGGAAAAAAGAAACATTAATGATAAAAGCAAAACAATCGTTAAACAATCTACACTCGCCCTTCATTGAAAGATCTTTCGTCCCATAAACCAGCCTTAGTTAAACTCTTCGCTCGTCGACACAAATTCTACTGTTCTTTCTCAACACTTGGGGATCGCATCTGCGCTCACTCTCATTCATGGCGATTAGAACTTGTAGCAGCCTCTTGATCTTTAAAAATAACTTTAAAATAATTTATTTTCAGGACATCGTTCAGTTCAGTAGTTTGTTGTAGTTAATGTAAAACGCTTTTGAATTTATATACAACAATAGTGCAATAAAAATCATTTTCGTTTCTATATTTTTATTAATAATCTCCCCAGATTTTTCTATACACGTACACTTACTAATGGATACGTCGATGCGAGTAAGAGATATTTAAACCTTGCGAAGTAAACGAGTTGTTTAAGGGAGTTGTTGCAAGCATAACATTTGCTGTATAAAGTTCCTTCCTTCAGCCCACTGGGCAGGTTTTGAGTGTGACTAAGCAATTATTTACAAGGGAAAGTGGAAGTAAAGCAATGTTACAAACCGAAGTAGAGTCGGGTACGGTATTAAGGCGAAATTTTTCTTTATTTGAATAGTAAACAGATTAATGGAGTTAGGAAGAACAAACATCCAGCAGGGAAGAATAGATCCAAATTTACGGCGATAATAAACCATTTAGTGAATGTGACTAACAGACTAACTAATCGCCACCGAAACTGTTCGACGGCAAACTTAAAGAGCCAAGGATTAATTTTTCTAAAATTTAAAAACTATGTCATACTGAACTTTAGGTGCAACTTAATAGGAAGATTGCGTATATGTATTCAGGTGGCGATTTACTGCTTTCATAGGGAGAAAAGGTCTGTTTAAAAACAGCGCAATAGCTCAAATGTTGTTCGTGTTTTCTTTTTTCATCTCAAAATATTGTAACAGATCAAAGATTCATGAATCTCCGTGTTGAGTAGGGCTCGGGCCTGACGGATGCAAGTTGACATATCGTGTGCCACGTAGAATTAAGAATAGGAAATTTAAAACTTCCCACAGATATTTTTTCCGCCGCCATTTTACAGTTGGTAGATTGTAACCATGGAGAACGTAAGAATTCATTCCCCAAAAGAAAAGATCACAAAAGTGATCGTAAACTAGTAAAGTCTTTTCGCAAGACGCTTAAATAACTCGCTCTTTGGAGTTCCTGATAAAATTGGATGTGAGAAGTGTCACGTACTGAGATACTGTGTCTGCCTCGTTACCAGGGCCTCTCCTTTTTTCACCCTCGGAACGAGAGAGGGCGGGAAAAATAGAGATCCTGAGAAGCAGGTTGTGTAGAAGCTTTTGCACCCCAGCATTAGTACGAACATTCTTCATACTGTTCTCTTTTCATTTCTTATGGCACTGAAAATATGAAATTCTTTAGCAATCAAGGGCTTTTTTTCAGTGGGGAATTATTTCCGTAAGTCTATTGACCTTAAAGTTTGATTTAGTGGGGACACTGAGAGGAGAAATTAGATGCTAGTCAATTTAAGGGGAAAAAGGGTGAATTTCTTTGTTTGAACATTAGAAGGCCGTGCGAAAATTATTTTTATGAAAGATTATCGCAAAGATGCGTGCAAATCTTATTTGACCTTACTTATGCTACTTTGAAAAGTGATTTCAAGTCCACAGAGGTGGTAGTCCTAGCAATATTGCTCACAATGATAAATGCTCTGAAAATTTCACGCAGTCTCGTTTATTTACCTTACCGAGTGTGATCAAAAGAATAAACAGTTAAGCAGTCTCGTCGATTTACCTCGCCGGGTGTAATCGAAAGGACAAACAGTTACTCGTCTAGGTTTAGATATGTAGACAATGCAATGACAAACGACTTCGAAACCTCGTAGCACAAAATAATCAAAACCAAAAGAAATTTTAATTGAAAAATCATCTAAAGCAAGATCCTGATGGTCTCACCTCTCAGTAAGGCAATTATTGCTATCAATACAGGAGATAAAGGTATGTTAAACTGCAAGGACTGCAAGGGCTCATCACAAGTCGTAGAGCACCATAAAAAGGTTTGGCGACTGCGGTTTAACAAAGAGAAAAGGTAACTGTGGACAGCTGTTTCAGTATAGTTCGATCTCATCAGCACTGTGAAGCTGAAGTCGTTGCCGCTACATTAACGCCTGTTTGCCTTAATGTCACATTGCTTTTTCCAAATCGGTTGGATTATGCTCAAAAATATGTTCGTTTTTGAACTTATGCTACTTTTTCTGAAAGTAAGCATTTTACGTGTTCATTGGGTTCATGATAATCTTGTATAATAATATTTACTTCTCAAGATTAAACCTATAAAAATTATATCAAATCATGTATAATTAGCTCTAGGATATCTTGTAGTTATACGAATATAATTTTGTCTGTCTGTAGATGTGAATTAGGGATTCGTTATATTTGTAAAGTATTGAGATTTATGTAATGCCATGTATCATATCATCATGATATCATTATAAAGAGAAGGACTATCAGTACAAACTATTAAGAGCGAGGAGAGGGGCATCTGAATGTGGGCCAAAAGACAAGAACTTTGTGGCTAAAAGGAAAGTCTTCTGAACCATATTGGTACTGCATGATAAACTCCTGATTACGAATTCCGCTAAGGTTGTGAAATGTCGATCACCGACAACAGTTTTTTTAACCCTTTACGCCCATACATCAGGATGCATACTCTCCTTACTGTTCTCCATAAATTTCGAAAGAGGCTGACAAGGAGAATTTTGTTGAACAATCAAGAGCTGCTAAAGTTGGTGATCATCTTCTCTATTCTCATAACTTTCATTTTTGTTTCAGGGATGATATTGTAAGGAGAAATTAGATGCTATATCAGTCACTCTCAGGGGCTGAAGGGTTAAAACCTACTCTCATTTAGGCTCGATTACCAACCGCTGTCCGAGAAACGAGCCTGTGCTCTTCTCCGAGCTTGTTCCTTCTCGAGAGGAGCGAAGACCTGATTCAAGAAACGGCGGAAATCGAGAATAACTCTTACCCGGAGTTTCAACTGTACGATCAACTGTTACTCCGACATTAATTGAAAATTACTTTCATAAGTTCAACATCTGGCGATTTTTTTGTGATGTTACTCTTATTCACGAGCTTTTTCTACGTCAGGCGCGGGCTTGGACATTATGATGCACTGTTAGTTACGAAAATCTTCGTTTCGCAAAAGTTCGTTTTTTGGCGACGTTTTCCCAGGCGTCGCCGTCATGAGATCTAACCGCCTAGTAGCTTAAAACTGAAACTTCGGTATACATTGACTCATATTCGAGAGTATGGTGAAGTATTTAAGACGAGTGAGAGCAAATCTTGTGAAGTTTCTCCTGGTTTTTCGAGGTTCAGTTGCTGTAGATCCTCGGCATCCGAAAGTAAGCGACTGATCTCTGCCATCCCCTTTGCCAAACGAGTGTTCCGAGCTAAGTTGGCCAAAAATGAATCGTTACAAAGATCAGTGATCTTGGACGTTATTCGATTTTAAGGCCTCAGGGATAAGGGAAATTTCAAAGCTGCCGAGTAACATATACATTGCAAGCTTACTTAATGTACTGAGTGGTTTAGTGTCACTATATACGCACTTAAAAGCTGTACTTTCTTTTCTATCTTAGCTAAAGCCGTCATGACAACGCTGCTTCAATATTTACGTCAAATGTCCTAATTCAGATCTTTCTTCTTCACATCGGTCAACATAAAACGTTTGGACTTGTTCAGTTTGTGAGTATCTGACATCCATGTATCCTCAACTTTTTCCTTCTTTACTAATATTTTGCCTTTTTTTCTGAATGGAATGTGCTAGGATGTGGTATTTCTGAGCGAGAATTTTTGAGCTTTATTCGTAATTCAGCAGCGAGCGAAGCTTTGGTGTATTTTTGGCGATGATTCACGATATATATTTGTTGCACTCTGTAATTTGTAATCTTTTAGACAAATAAACAGGATTTCCTTTCCTTTCCTTTTATCATTCAATAAACTTCATTTGTTTTTTGTCGTCATTCCAGTGTTTAAAGTCTATTAGTGTGAGGGCACATCTCGTCTGCTGATAATGTCGGGCTTTATTTTCAAAACACTACATTACATAGCCTGATGACGTATATTTGTAGATAAAAATTTAAGATAAGAGAAAGGAACATGTCCACAACTTATGGTATTTAAAGTTGGCTCGCACCCTGAGTATCTCGACCTCTTTTTTGATCAAGTTTTATTTGCTTAGAGCCTCAAAAACATTATTGAATGTATAGCTTGTGTTATTTCGCCCTGATATTTATCACCGTGCATTACGTTAAACACCGCCTGACTGAGGATAAGTCACTGCTTCTGATCTACGAACATACGGGCATAGGGTTGAGTAAACAAGGAATTTCATGACTCAAGTCCCCATTTCCGCGTGTTCTATATATATAATTATTCGTAACGCATCGTTGGCACACAAACGTTAAAAGAAAAAAAATATGTGGTAGATATCTTATCGTTTGTGTTCAATGTCATTTGCTCCACTTTCGAAAAGTTTATGTGAGAATGATTCCGTAAAAATTAGCCTTGTTACTAGGTTGCTTTCTAGGCTGTCGAGGAAGTTAATTATAAAAGGGAACATGGATGAAATTTCCTCAAATTGCAAACAATAATATTCCTTGAAATTTGAGCAGGCCGGGTTCTGGAAACGAAAACGTATATAAGGAGAACGAAGAGCTGAAAATCACAATGAAAAACTACTTTTCTAAAGGTTTTTGTTTAGATCAAGAAGATTTTTTGCAGACTTTACTGGTGAAGTGATGGCCTATCATGTCAAGGTAATTTTGTTTTGGCATTTTCTTCTAGATATAGTCCGCTAATGTTTCAAAGGCTTTGAAAACTAATGTGAGACATATATCTACTAAGTTTAGGCATCTAGCCAAATGAAATTCGTGTCTCAGTATTACCTAGTATCATTCCTAAAAGGGAGATAGCCTTAAACCTCCAAAGAACAATTTTTTAAGTTTGAAAAGTTTGAAAGCGTTACGACCTCCCCAGAAGGGGAAGAGAGGATAGCTCTAGATTAAATTTACATTGATTGAAATCGACTTTGTCGAGATCGATGTGTGAAAATTTTTCAAACGCTACCTTTTAGTGTTTGACTCCTTTCCTCTTATAACCATCTCTGGTATAATTAATATCCATGATTCCTTTCGCTAAAAGTGGGTCCACGATGCGTCTAAACGACGCGAAAGGCGTCGAGAAGGAATCGCATATTGTATATTCAACAAGATGTCTTCTTCTTGATTGGTTAAGGACCGATATAGCTTATGGAGTGGAATGAGCGATTTTCGTATTACACCTGCTTACCATCAAAGCTTTAAAGATCAATGAATAATGCTGAATTCTAAAACAATTATACCTTTTTTTTTTATTGTGAAAGTTAGTCTATTGAATAACCAATTCAAAGAAAACAGAAACATTTTCAAACTCTTTTGGAAATATTCTACACACGTATTTGTGACCGCGCGATTCGCTAAACATATTTTCTTGGCTTCGGACGTAGCAGGGGTAACTATCTTGCTGCACAGGCGCCATTTATATGAGTTTTTCAGGCAAGCGAGGGTAAACGTAAGGAGAGCGCCAGGGGCGAGACTTGCCCACGCATTGAGGTACTCACTTTTCTGCTGCATTCTTCTGTTGTTTTGTAAGCAGATTTCGACTATCATCGCCCTATTTTGCCTACTTCTCATTCATGTGGTAAGGATTGCTCCATTTCCGTTCGACGGCCTCGCTCAGCAGAATGAAGACTTCGCCTATCGTGACAGTGATCAGACTGGTAACGCAATTGAAGAACGAAATGCGTTACGTCGTAACAGAAGCAAGAAGAACTACTTTAGTTTATTCCACCATCGAGTCACTCGCGATCGCGGTATTCATTCATGTGTCCTCAAAGGCTCTCAAAAAGTGGAACCTTGTGGTAACCATCAGGTGACGACGGTTACCTGTAAGAAGACAAGCTGGGGTTGCAACAATGGACCCAGAGCTTCGCCAGATTGCGAAGAAATAAGAGAGTACTTTGATGCGTGTGGAAAAGCATTAGTCACGGATTGCAAATGCAAATAAAAAAGTTAATTGAAAGCGACTTTTATAAATGACATCTGCTCTTTAGAAGTAATAAAAATTGTACATACGTATAGCTTTTTAGCAGTGCATAAATATTTGTAACATAGAGAAATAAGCTTACTACATCAAGGTCTATGAAAGCAAAAAAGTTGAGCGAATGGTTTGATGATCATGTTGATATTTTCGTATTCAACAAAATGTTTTTATTTAATTTGTTAAATAAATGAGATGATTAGCTCTCTTCACGGTATGGTGAAGTACAAAAGACGAGTGAAAGTGAATCGTGTGAAGTTTCTCTTGGTTTGTTCGAATTCGAGTTGCAGTAGATCCCTAATATCCGGAAATTAATGTTAGATTTCTGCCCTGCCGTTTGCTTTGTGAACTTTCCTTTTTTAGTTTCTCCACATTGTTCATTCTGTTTACAGAAAATCGCCCTCAGTGGATTGAAAATTTATTGGCGCAGTGCACAGTGGATCGATTTTAAGGCTCCAGGGATATAAATAAGGGTAACGGTATTCCAAAGCTGCCGTGTAACATGTTCATTCCAGATCTTACTCATTGAATTTTGCGATGCTCCCAAATATGCACTTATAAACCGTAACAGTCTTTCCTATCTGAGCTCAAACTTTCCTCCTTATGATGAAACCTTGCGTGAGTACATTGAGTCACTTGAGCGCTAAAAGTCCAATAGCGATCTTGTGTAATGATTTTAATGGGGTTTAATGTCAAAATACCATCTGACTTAGCCTGATGACGTATTTTGGGGATAAACTCTGAGACATAGCAAAGCCGGGAACATGTTTACAACTCATGACATTTTGTTACTGGCTCGCAGCCTAAATATCTAGACTTTTTTCTCTATGGACCAAGTCATGTCTGCTCGGAGCGTCAAAATCTAAGCCAAATTATATCACTGTACAACTCAGAGAATATCGCGCGTTGACGATACATGTAAGTCATTGCTTCTGATCTCTTACAAGCGACTGAGGGCATACACGATGTTAAGTAAACAAGGAATTTCATGATGACTACCATCACTATTTGATGGCCTGAAGTGGTGTTGTGTATGGATATCCATAACCAGGATATCCTTTGTTTTCTCAGTTTTAGGATTATAAACAATTGAATGAAACCAGTTCTCTTCCACGCAAACGTCTAATAGTAAAAGAACTGACGCCTACTTTTGCTTCAGGGTACAAGTTATCTGACCATAGGATTATTTATTGTAGCCTTTGTTTTTCTCCTCTTTCTGTTCGTAAAACCGAAAAGTTATGCCGCTTTAATCTCAAAAATATCATTTGAATCCTCCGGTAAAATCCTCTGGTGAGTGACACAGACTAATGGAGAGTCGTTGTGGACAGAGCTTTGTCATAAGTGTGGTGACGCGTCAATAACTAGCGGTATTTTGTCAAAGATTCGCACCCAGTCTGTAACGCATTTTTAAACCTTCAAAATTATGGTTCATTTTCATTTATACATTGAATAACCTGGATACTTCTCGCCTTGTAACTGAACTCATATCATATAATAACCGAGCGGCGGTACACGCGAGAAAAACCATGCCTTGCACGAATTAATTCGAGTTCACCGTTGCAGAGAAAATACCGGAAAATGCATGTTTTCGACTGGTTAACTCTAGTGAATATGAAGTTGGAATGCGCAAAACGGCTGTGAATGGCAGAATAACTGTTATTTTCCATGGGATAACCGAACAGTAATAAACGGTAAAACGCCAGAAAATGCGTTTCATCGAATTTGCTCGAATTCACCATTGGGAAGAAATGTTGGAAAATGCATGCTTTCGACTGGAAAACTCTTGTGAACGTTTCGTTAACCGTGCAAAAATGGTTCCGAACAAAAGAAAACATAACATTTTCTACGCGTTGTAAGAACGGCAAACACAGGAAATCATTACGTTTTCCTGCATTTACACATATTAATCTTCCAGGAAAATGCGTGTTTTTTGCGGTGAATACTTTGTTGTACACTGGGAAAATGCCAATAAACAAAAGGAAAACAAGCTGTTTGCAGTGCGTTAACTGAGCGGTTAATGCCGGAAAATGATTTGTTTACCTGCATTTACCGCGAAGGAAAACTACCGCACAGTGGAACGAACACTGGGATTCACCGATTCGAAAACGTACAGAACACGTCGGATTTTTCGTACGCAAAACATGGGTAAACGTTTGTAAAATGCCGCGTTTTCCGTTTTAGTCGACGGTGAACGCTAGTTTTTTTTTTTTTGCCGTGAAATTTCGTAAACCATGTACACACTTCCGCGTGTTCTATTAATGTATGCAGTGGTAACGCATCCTTGACACACAAACATAATGTAAACAATAACAAACGACATTTTGTAACAGCGTCAAGCGCTTTTTCCTTGAGGAAATCTGAAAAAGGACTTCCGTTGTTTAGTTTAAGGATCAAGCTTCCTTAGTAACTATCTTTGAAGAATTGATTAAAACCCTGAATTTATTCTAACCACCCAGTATGGAAGGTGTAATAGTAAAAGAACTGATGCCGCACAACGTGCCCAATGTGCGTGTTAAATTCGTAGCCTTTCTCCTCTCCTGGATTTAATCATATCGCGTTCATGATTCAAAGCCAGTTTTTATTACTCAAATCCAGCGGCCTGTGTTAAATTTGTCATAGTGATGCCTATTTAATACCATTTTGCTGAAAGTGCTCAAATGTCTAATAGATAAAAGTCACACAAGAACGGAACGTTGAGGTGTTTTTGCTGGAAGGAATAACGAGGATATCGTTAAACTCACTGTTATTTGGGGTAAACGGAACACAAATCAGTGATCCCTGAACAAACAGAAATTTGTCCTCCTCCTACTGACAAATTAGGGAGCCAGTTATGTCTGCATCGGCAAAGTCCATTTGTAGTTATATCAAACAAAACTTGAAGAACAAGAATAAAATATTCAGTGTTGCTAAAATTAAGCTATGTCTATCAGATTCGATTTAATTTCAATGCCAGGAGCTTACCTTGGTTATTTCAAGAAAACGGCAATATTTAATTATTTGTGTTGAATGTAAGTTCCCATAAATTGAGTAACAAAAAAGTGACTAGAGTGACACTTCGAAAAAAAAAAAAAAATTAGCCGACTTGGAAGTCTTTAAGGCTGTCGAGGAAGTTTTATCGAAAAGGAACAAAGCATAATTTTGCTCTGATCGTCTCAAAAGATATTCCTCTCGACCGGACCGGATTTTGAAAATAGAAACGTATATAAGGCGAGCGAAGAGTTGAGAATCACAATGAAAAATAACCTTTGAAACGGCCAAGTGAAGTCCTATCGCGTTAAGGTAGGTAATTTATTTTTGCATTTTCTTCTGGAAATAATTTAATCTCCAAAGGTTCGAAGAATGGCAGGAGACATCTACACCAAACGAAATTTGTGTCACAAAATCTTAATCATCTCACCGAAATAACGGTAT
>NC_142679.1:12766295-12826295 GCF_964200805.1 Pocillopora damicornis | reverse complement strand
GTAAAATTATGTACTTTCCCTTGTGGTTATTCCTTCATGTGATCAAACATGCTACTTTTGTAGTTGCAATTTTCAGCATTGCTTACACGTTTCTTTTTGCCTATGTTCATTGAATGTTGTTTAGAATTCCGAAAAAAACGAATTTCCCGATAGGTAGTCAAAAGCGATGAACCTCAGTAATAGCAATATTTAACTCAGAATTGGAAAATCGTGGGCAATTTTGGAATTTAAATGGAGCTAAAGGATCATAGTCACTTTTCCTGTTTTGTGGGCGTCTCTCTCTAAATTCAGTTTACGTTCCTCTCAATCCAGTATATTTCCGGGTTGTTATGGACCATACAATCCAAATGTATGACTAAAATAATGCGGAAATTTAAATGGGGATTACCTGATCAATGGCTGTTGACGATACATTGGAAGAATTCATGACATGTCAAGGTTACCCCTTCGGAAGAGCATACCCAAGATTACTTTTTTGATTATTATTCGATACAAGTCTAACAGTGTACACCTATCTTTTTTCTGTTTGTTTATGTTTGTGTAGAGATTAGTGAGTGTTGTTGCTTCTTCCTCTTTTTCCTGATTGTCTCTTATTTTCTTTTCGGGGTTAATTATCGAATATCGATCGTTCTCTGTGTCCTCTAGTTGAAGGCGACAAGTCAATTAGCACTGTTTTATTTCGAGATAAGAGAAGGATAATGTTTCAGTGGGCATTGTTTGCTGAAACTGGTTTCAGCCGAACAATCAAAGTAAAAAACTCGAAAGTTTACTAGATTTGACGACCCGGAAAATAATTCTCTGTTGGAAAATTTTAAACACGTTAACTTATCACCTAGTTATTCAGTTCCTATACCTTAATCCAGGATCATGTTTAAAAGGATAGATAGGATGGAACTTTAATAAGTGTTTTCGACAGTTCGTTTTTCAAGAACAATATTATTATTTAACTATTCCTTTGGACAAGCAGGGTCATTTATGTGTTCTGCGAAAGTGGGCCATTGAAGGGTGGAAGCATGCATTTGCAGCTTTGGTGGACTTAATTTTCATGGTCTTGCAGAAACGAAAAAAACATTCATTATCCAGTTAAATATATCCTGTTTGTAGTCTTTGAATTATTTCAGGGCTTCACTGAGTGTCAGTATCACTATTATGGCTAAATAAGAAGTAAAAAATTTATAAACTAAGTAAGTTCACTGACAAAGGATCTCCCGTGTTTTATTGTACGAGATTTTTCAATCTTTTTTTATGTGATAGCAAACTTAAGAGTTTAGTTTTGGAGTATCGAAGCACGGAAACCTACTCAAACATAAGGTCTGGGGTTCGATTCTTCGAGGGGATTTATATATTTTCTTCTATTCGTGATCGAACTCAAAATGTTCCATTTATGATCTATTGCTACTGGGGAAAAAATTTATCGACTGATTAGCTTAACTGGTTGTCGATCCCGTGTATGAAAGGAGATCCTCATTCTTTACGTGGGATTCAGCAGTGTTTCAAGTCATCTAAATGTTTACTGGCATACCTCCAAAAATAAACCTTTTTGATTGACCTTATCTCGTGACTAACACCTTATCAGAACTGAAAGTGCGTCAGCGGATGAAAAAGGGAGATTCCCCATTGAGGACTGAGTAAAACTAAACTTATTCATCATCTGAAACGAACTTATTCAAAACTAGATATTAGGAGAAGTTATCAGTTGATCGTTTAACATCTCCGCGTTTCATGAAACTATTTAAAAATATTTATGTTTCGGGTTTTTCTTGGTTTACTGATTTATATTGAAATATAGATTCAGGAGATCAGGCGTTAAACTTCCTAAAAACATTATGCAAAATCGGAAAAAGTGAGATTACGCGCTGAAATATCGAACAACCAGATGTGTGATGTTTTGCGCCAAACAAGAAGCTTGCTTCTTTGTTGTAATTCACCACTCTTCAATGAGGTATTACACTGTATTTTTGTTAATGCTTTCGTGCGTGACGCGGTATATACGTGGACATACTAAAATATGGTGTTACTCTGTTTACGGTAGATCTGTTATTCCCAAGTATTTTCAAGCGGCTGGTAGAGTGAAAACCAAATTTCATAAATAAGGATATTCAAAAGCAGGAGACGTTTTATAAAGATGCAGCGCAATGAAGTTAAATGAATCCTTTATCAGGATAAATCTGAACTGGGCTGGCAAATTTGTGTAACGCTCATCATCGTAGCAGTCTGTCGGGGGCGATAATGACTATTTCACTTAGGTCTGGTCAGATTCCTCCACGCAGCTCTGTCCTTCGCTTTCTGCTGCCAGAAACTCCTGTCGATATCCAATTTCTTCAAGTTTCTTTTTTACAGTGTCTTTGAATCTCAGCCTTGGTATACCCTGATTGCGTTTGCCCTCGCATAACTGTGAATGGAGTAGCTGCTTAGGGAGATGCTGGTGATCCATCCTCTCAACATGACTGAGCCATCTCAGGTTCATCTGCATTAGCATGACCTCCATTGATGGTAGGCCAGCTCGATCCAGCACTGATATGTTAGTTATCTTGTCTATCTATGAGATTTTCATGGTGGCTTGCAGGTGTCTGTATGCGTGAAGTTTCTGTGCCTGCGCCCTGTAGACAGTCCAAGGGTACTTGAAAGTCTTACGCTTGTCTAGTTGTATTTGTACTACTAATGCCGAACTCTTCCGGTAGTGATGTTGATAACTCAGTGGAACTTTAGCGGTTGGTAAAGGCATTCTGTCTTCTTGATGTTGATTTTGAGGCTAAATTGGCTAGTTGCTCTTGCAAAAATGTATACACGGCTACCTCCCAAACAACTCAATGTGTGGGAAGACAACATCCTTTGTTTTGACCTATCACACCGAGCTAGGTTGGAGATGGGTAAGCTTATCTAGTAAATGAGAGGCAACGAAGACTACTTCGAGTTGACATCATATTTGTAAACACAGAAAAGATAAAACATTATGACGTTGAAATGATATAACGAATTTAGCTCGGGAATAAATTATGAATTTCAGATATCATTATAACACCCTATAACAAGTAACACAATGATGACAGGACAATCTCACTTATAAATCAACCTTTGGGCTGAAAATAAAAATTGACGGGAGGTTAAATAGCTCAACAAAAGGAACCTCAAGGATTTTATGGTTACAAACATAAGGAACCAAAAAGTGATGTTCTTGAATTTGATCACAGGACTGAGTATACATATATTTACGATCTTTAGACTTGGATTATCTTATTATGTTTTGTTACTGAATGCGCCATTTCGTAAACTGTTGACAGTATGACTCGAACCACACTTCATCAATCGTTATTCAGAGAAATGAAACATTTGGATGAGGATCTTTCGACTTCTTCGTATTGCTAGGATCAGTTGCCGTTATCAGACCTTTGCTTCTTTCATGTAGAGTAAGTTGCACACGAAGGCTCGAATACTTCAATATTTCCTCTCTATCGGATGATAATTCCTGTAGCACTTTCAATTCCCTTCCGAGCCAACCAGTCAGTACAAATCGAAATAAGCGCGCGGAAAAGACATATATTGGTTCAATTGGCATGAGCAAACAAACATATGGGTTATGAGGGTGGCGTAGGAGTCTTTTTCTTATTGGCATCCTAAAAAAGTCATCTTTAACAGCAAAATTTGGAACACTAGTGTTTTCTTATGTCTATGTGCATTGTTAACATTATTTGTTTTAAATTTCTAGTTTTAAACTAGCAAGTTCTGTTATGAGAAGATTTCTCAGGTGAAGTAAAGATATTAAAAATACAGCATTATTAAGGTGCCACCCGTGAACCCTTGTTTGAGATAATGTTTTAGAAATAGCTGCGGTAATGTAAACAAATCGGTTCTCATGTCACCATTTTGACAATGGCGAGTGAAGAGCTCTTACGAATATCTCAAGACCCAAAGAGCCCGTATCATTTATTAAGCAACCGAACAAGTCATAATTTGTGACGAGAAAGATTATAGCTGTCTGTTATTTCTCTTATCTGAATTCGTAAACCCGTTACCGTTTTTCCTCGTTATAATTTGTCATAACTTCGCAACGATAGACCTTGATCAAGGTAACTTCCACTTATATCCGTGACAAATATAGTTTGGAAAAAGCCCGCCCTCTAATTCATAAGGTAAGTTGGTAGACGTCTTGCAGCAAAATGAGCTCTACACCATCAAGTTTTTAATCAAATGTTTAGAGATACTAACTATATCATATCATTTGGCGTCAAACCAGGTCCTTAATCGGAAAGCTGTTTTTTTAATACTCTTTTTTATAACATCTAATTTTGGGGCTGAGGATGAACGTTCTTATTTTCAGTTGCGATTAGAGCCTGAAAATGTTCTTAATATGTTCTTGAAGTTGTGTGCTATATTATTTCATTAAATCAATCTAAAAAAAGTCCCTTATTATTTGAGTTAGTTGTCCTGATAGACCAGAGTCTTATATGCTTTACCTTTATTTATGCTTCTCACAAAAAAAAGGCAAAATAAAATCTTTCTCAACTGACTCTGAGCTTTGGTAGATTCTTAGTACGCTCTTAAAATTTTGGTTCATCTCAGCCTGAACGTGTTTATGACGAAGGTTCTTATTAAAAAAAAGAGTGTATATATCAACTGACAAATAAGATAATTTACAGAGATTGTCTTGCATGATCATATGAATTCAGTGCTTAAGGTTTCCATGGCGACCGTGGGTATGGTTTTGAGTATACTCGATTTTTTTGCATCACAAATCTGAAGTTCTAAAAGTTTATTCGCCTGGAAGTTACTTTAATGCTACTGTAAACATCAACTCTGTGGCTAGTGATTCGTTTAAATTACCTTCTGAGAAAACTACTTCTACACGGAATTTTCTTGTTTAGTTCTAGATGAAGGATTCACATTTTCGGGGAGCTACTGCTCTCTTTGCTTTTCTGTTATGTATTGGAACTGTTTCAGGTAAGGAAAGCTACCCACGCATGTACATGTCACCAAAAGAAAACAAAAATAACAGAACATAAGGCAAAAAAGTGGGAAAAGGGAATTCAGAAAAAAAATATCTTCTCACCAAAACAGGTTGGTAAAGAGAGAATTCCTGATCAGGTTCAATCAAAATGGTAATTTTGCTGTTCACAGGAAATAATTATACACACATGTATATTACCTTATTAGGTCTTTTTTTTTTTTTTTTTTCCAATCTACACCGACCACCGTATCCACCTTTTTCTCACCCTTGTGAAGACCGTCAACTGAAGAGCACACCGTGCGTTCCACATCGAAAAAACATATATATGAATTTACTATTGGGTTGAATAAAGGGCTGAGGCCTATGATAACTATCAGTTATGGCTGTACACTGGTAACGCAATTTACTCAAGAGGCCTCGATTTCATACGCTATGAAATAAAAATTAGGGTACAAATGTGGCAGTTTCACGATTCAGAGAATAAAAGAGGCCTGGATCTCAATGATCTCGAAAAGTCCCGTTACCATCTATCTGAAGTAGATGAGAAACACACGTTGAGAGTTGCAACTCGGTTGCTATGGTTTCTTCTTCGATGCTCTAATCGTTTATCCGAACCGTAAAGAATTGAGCATATTTTAGATAAGGTTAGATTTTCTCGTGATAGTTCATTTACTATTGTTTACAAAGGTTTGATTTGGATTACATCATCGCAAAAATAACGCCCCTCGGTTTATAAAACTTATTCATGTTGCACGTTGCTATAGCAATCAGAAGATTACTGCTTAAAAATTGTTTACCGGCTCCGACTAATGCGAAGATTTCTTTTTTGTATTTGCCTCAACATCCTTTTTATTTTTGACAGGATATAAGCCATATAAATCGCGCGAGCTAGGATCTCGTCGAATTCTTGGAAATTTTTGCGGCCTGTACATCAAGCTGGCGTATGATTTGGATGTACAACACACAGTGAGAAGATTCAAAATTACGAGGGGGGGGGAGTAAAAAGGGTTTATTTGCAGGTTCCCAGACGAAGAATGTATGAAAGATTATGGTCTCCCGCTTGCGCCTTATAGGGAGCGGAAGGGATAGGATCCTAATGAGGTTAACTGATAGCCGTAAAATGACCAAAAAACTCAGCCGTTAGGCGTGAAAAATTGCAAATATTAACCGTTTGCTGTAAAAAAAATAAAACTGTGAAAAATAATGATGACAACAATGGATAGCAAGGAGATATAAGCTGTGGAAAATTTATTAACCATTAGCCGTAAAAGCCATCACCCCATTGAGACCTTCGAGGTAAAGGTCGAGGAATGGACTGCAAGAAAAAGAAGTGGGTGGAGTTCATGAAATTGTGATCCTTTTTTCTTATACTGAAACAAGCTAAAACGTTAGTTGTTTGTATTTTTTTTTAGTTGGACAATTAAAGAGTAGTATTTTTTTTTAAGGTGGGTCAGATTTAAACGGTAGGTTATGATGTTGCGTGGAATCAGTCACTGGCGAATTTTGCGTCCATATAAGTGTTGAGTGCATTATATACTTTTGCAGCTAGCATAGATTGATAAATTTTCAGATGAGCTCTAGAAACTCTGTACTTACGACCCCTGTGTTGATGAGTGGTAAAACTTGGAGATGCAATGGAATGCAGTATACATTATGTTGAAATTTATGACTTGCTATACTGCGGTTCTTAGGGTCAACGACATTGAAAGGAAAGGAAGCGTTGAATTTCCTTCGTAACTCCCGGACTCCAAGAACTATCGCCTACACAGGCATTGTTGAAGAATGTTGTAAAGAAGGATGCGCGGTGGAAGAAATTCATGAATATTGTTGGTAAAAATCAGCAAAACGTTAACGTTCTGAGTGGAAACATTTAGCTCACTAGAGGGTTACAGTATCTTTGATTACATGACCAACCTATGTCCACTGTTAAAATCGATTTCTGTTATTCCATTTTGCCAAATTCTACATTTCTGCTTGCATCCGATAATTTGGGTTCAGCTACGAACTGGGTACTTAAACACGAGAGAAAACAATGGCCTTCCATAAGACCATCAATTCAGTACTGATCTGTATTAAAACTAATAAATATAGACATAGAAAAAGTACAGTTCACGCATTTATTTCATCACAGGTAAAACGCGTCCCATCTAAAACGTATGTAGACTGATGAAGATATTACAAAATGCTTTTATTTGGAACAAAAGAGGAAACAAAGTTGTTTCATTAGGTTTACGTTCAGCGATATAACTTCAGGACTTTTTCGGGAAAACCGAAACCGAAATTGATTTTCACCCTCACAACGGAGATTGCGGGAAAAATTTTAGGAGTACGCGCTTGGCTTGGTTTCAGAGAGAGATGATCAAATTATTATGGCTGGTTCTCATATGCCGCAGGCATACTTGGGAGAGTCTCTGTGGCAATTGACAACGCTCGGCGATCTGTTCCACTCGGTCCCCGTCACATCTGTAATGGGTCGGCAAAGTAATTAAATTAGCGCAAAATGTCAATCGAACTGTTGCAATATTTTGATCCGCCATCTCTTAATATGGTTCGTAAATCGTGTATTTAGTGCGGTTTTCGCTTGCAATCGTACTTGTGATGAGGCCCGTAAGAAAAAAAGAAGAAATGAAGACAACGACTCTTAGAAAGAACTGGGTGCAACAACGAAATAAATCTCTTGGTGAGACACTTTTTTTAAAGGCGGACAAGTCACGGCCATTATCATAATTTGTTCAAAGAATTGTGACCCCATGACCACAGTTGGTACGGAATTGTGGGGAAAATGCTGTTGTCACGTCATAGATATCCTCTTCGGCTTTTGTTTTACGAATCTTGTCATTTCTGTGTATGCAGCCTTCTAAACTTTTTAAGATTACCAATTGAAGCGGGTTCTCAGCTCATAGGCACTGGTTTTCATTGTTTTTCTGTTTTTCGTATATTTGCCAATTTCTTTTTTCATAAGTTCGTCGTGGAGAAGATTCTTTCACTTAGAGAGGCACATGAACGTTTTTTAACCTTCAGTATCATCTTGAAGCCTGGTCCATCAAAAAAAAACATAATGAGTATAAAATGAAGCTAACTGTGAACAGGAACTCTTTTCACTTATGAGTTCAGTATAGAGATTTATCGAACAAGCACGAACAGAAAACAAAGACTGGGAAGTTCGAGGGATGAGTTATGGAAATTGTGGCCGACAAAATGTGGGTTCAAACGCAGGTTACCTTAATTGTCTAACGTTCGTGTAGATCAGTTTCAGTTCATGTAAAGTTTCATATATTTTATAATATATATATATATATATATATATATATATATATATTATATATATATATATAGTGTCCTGATGAAAACTAAAGGGTAGTTTGTTGTTGTCAGTGTTTTTTCAGCTTGACCGTTGAAATCCAGAATAAAGATAACTTATCGCTGACAGCTCATATATGTCAGCTATCAGTTTCGAACGCAAATGCCTTTGTGACTAGATTTGGATATTAGCCACTATAGCTGAACATTCGCCATGTTCTTCTTCTTGCGTTTTACTAATCAAGAAAAAGTCGAGACCCATAAAACTGAACGCAAAAATGATGATAATAAAAAACAGACCATTATCCAGCCATGTATGTTCACCTCATGCTCGGTCAATAAAGCCGGAATAGACTTGAGAATTAACAAATAAACTCTAGAAGCTCCTCGTGCCTTTCTTTGTTTTGACTACTGAATTCAAGACGTATTTGTCACTCAATTGCTGCCAAAATCACTGGAAACATTCTTCCTTCTGACATAGAAGTTGGGAAGAATTTGGAGTTTGGGAAAAAAACGGGCAGGCCCAAGCAGGAAAGATGGGCCCATACTGTCAATCACAACAAAGGATTTGCTTCACCTTTCTCCCTTGTGGAACCCACTGACAATGATTAACATATTAACTAATATATACAGTTAGCTTACTGAATACAATCAGCATTAGCTGAGCTGTGTTTAACTGGAATACAAACACTCAGCCCTAGCAGCCACTAATTTATTACAGCACGGCGCAAAGTCAATGAGATCTAGCTGAACATAAAAATCAACATACATGTACCGATTTATTTCGTTACAAACATTAAGCTTTCGTGAAACCAACAGCCAGTATCAGTCTAACGCAGTGTAGTGGCATTCATATCCAGTCAGATCTCTTAGCACCGCCTTTCCGTTTGTCAACAATACGCTTTCAGTAAGTGATGTGCGCTGATATATTCCTTTTTGTTTTCCGCCAACTTTCTCCGAACGCTTAGACAAACTCAGACCTGCCTAATTGATTTAAGACGCTGAATTGCATCACCCGACAAACTCTCAAATGTTTATTTTCATTAACATTTCCGGCTTGCAGTCATAAGAAACCGCGAAGTAAAATCCCTTCTTTAAAAAAAATAATAACTCAAGAATTTCGCGGTGGAAATTATAAAAAAACAAAACAAAAAAAACAGCCGTTCATCTCTGATCAAACTTGGAAAAACACACGTCCCTCTGTAATCTGAAACATAAACTCAACACCTCTGTAATGCGGATGACCTTGAAGCTTTGGAAACCCGTCATTATTTACTTTTTTCCTTGATTGTTGACACCTTAACTGACTGAAACGTCAAAGGGGGTACGTCATTGAAACTTTTAACAAAAGGGAAGTTGTTGCAAAAGATAAGTTACCACGCCGTTTAAAACAATGAAAAGCAGCCAGACTTTAAAGTTTGCCTTGCGCCTCCCAGCCGTTTGTGCAAAAACAAGAAAAAAATTACATTTATTGCAGGAAATTTATTTATATTTTTCTATTGAATATATTTGGGAACAGAGCAGCAACTCCTCAAGGACTTTGGCTCTTCTTCCATCGACAGATTATTAAACTTTATCTTTTTGAAAAAAGATAAAGTTTTCAAATGGAAATGAATATTTTTGCTGCCAGTCACTGTCTCCATATTTGCTTTTTCCGCTTTTTTCTTGCGTTCGTTATATTAGGTACAGACCCCAAAATCTTGTATTTTTAAAATGTGCAGCTCTTTCCTTCTCTTTTGATTGTTAGTTTTTTTGTAGAAAGAATAAAGACGTTGACATTTTTTTTCGTTTTATAACATCCTAAGCGCCCCTCGAGGATATACCAAGCAACTCCAACTTCACGTTCGTGATGAAAACCGTAAAGCGTCCAGTCATTGAATAAGAGTCACAGAGCTTAGAGGTAATAAGACGATTTAGACTCAAAATCTTACCGACAAAAAAATTAAACTTGACATCACTTTACAGTTAAAGAAAAAGAAATAATAGCAAAGTTCGTGAGTAAGATAAATTTTTAACATCAAGTTAAATATGAAGACGCCTTGAAACTGAAATGTGCATAATTTGGAAGGTTTCTTTGTATATTTCTCGATAAGAGTACTAACAAACAGAAAACACCTGAAAGAAGTGAACTTCGTGTGATAATCCAAATGTAGACAACGTTGAGAATCTTAGAGGCAAAAAAATCCGGAAAATCTTAATACCGCCGTTCAACCCAGAAACGATTTTTTTCTAATGTGGACTCTTGGGAAAAGGTCATGTCAGCAGTTAACTGTTCTGCTGATCTGGCTGTTGTTTTATGTCGATTATGTACAAAGATCAGGAATGCCCAGTCGTCTAACAATTCATGTGAGAGTCGAAATATTTCACCAAGGACAAGAATGATTGTGTAACATCCCTGATAGAGAGCTGTCTACATGCCATGCGATTCCCAAGGTAAATCATTGCTCTATACCTTATGTTTCCAACTGTTAAACGACGGAGTAAATCCATGTCTCTTGTACCTCGACATTTATATACCAGTGTTATTTATAACCAGGTAGATATGTCATTTCCGCAGCCCTCGGGTAATACCCAAATTGACTTAAGTTCATCAACAGCAAGGTTAGCTAGGATGTGGCCTAGGTAACTCTGTCTGTTCTTGACAGTTAAAGAAAAAGAAATAATAGCAAAGTTTGTGAGTAAGATAAATTTTTTAACATTAAGTTAAATTTGAAGACGCCTTGAAACTGAAATGTGCATAATTTGGAAGGTTTCTTTGTATATTTCTCGATAAGAGTACTAATAAACAGAAAACACCTGAAAGAAGTGAACTTCGTGTGATAATCCAAATGTAGACAACGTTGAGAATCTTAGAGGCAAAAAATCCGGAAAATCTTAATACCGCCGTTCAACCCAGAAACGATTTTTTTCTAATGTGGACTCTTGGGAAAAGGTCATGTCAGCAGTTAACTGTTCTGCTGATCTGGCTGTTGTTTTATGTCGATTATGTACAAAGATCAGGAATGCCCAGTCGTCTAACAATTCATGTGAGAGTCGAAATATTTCACCAAGGACAAGAATGATTGTGTAACATCCCTGATAGAAAGCTGTCTACATGCCTTGCGATTCCCAAGGGAAATCATTGCTCTATACCTTATGTTTCCAACTGTTAAACGACGGAGTAAATCCGTGTCTCTTCTACCTCGACATTTATATACCAGTGTTATTTATAACCAGGTAGAAATGTCATTTCCGCAGCCCTCGGGTAATACCCAAATTGACTTAAGTTCATCAACAGCAAGGTTAGCTAGGATGTGGCCTAGGTAACTCTGTCTGTTTTTTCTTTTCGTTTTGTATTTAATTACGAGTAAACTTCAAATTGGTCATAAGTTGTCTGGGTCTTTTGCAAGTTCACGGCTACATAATAAGAAGAGATACCAGATTTCGACTTCAATAAAGCTGCTGTACAAGTCTACGAAAATTGTGTAATGCTGGTATTCGTCAAAACGAAAATAAACTCAATCTTTAAACTACTTTTAAGTCAAAAGAAGCTTTGCGTGACATTCGGATGACCTTGGTCCTTAATTGAAAATCAGCTCTACAAGAACTTCCTTTCGAAATGAAGCGTAATTGAAACGTTCCCGGCAGAAATGAAGCAGGGAAAGGCTGCACATTTTTCGCTAGATTCGGCAGCTTGTCAAACTGATATGAATGAAAATCCTGCAGTGGGTACGAGGTGGGTGTATAGGAAGTGTCGCTTCAACGGAAATACGTCACTTTAATTTATGCAGCTCATGCTTATTCCCCAAACCAAGATCCAAAAAATACTCCAGTGTAACAAGTATGGAGCTGCAATTACTTTAAAAATTGCATCAGCTACGAAAGTCTCAAACGTATAAATGTCGCACCTAAAAATCAACGAAAGAATAACGCCAGGATGCAAACACATAAAGCAGTTTCTTTTCCCGATCTGAAATACCGTGTGTATTTTAATCGTTGTTATTAGTCATCCAGACATGCTAATATATCCCCAAGATTAGATGAACGGTTTTCAGTTAAAATGAGTTGCATTTCTTCTCCAATAATTTTGAAAAAGGCTTTATTTCTTATTCCCTTAATCTAACATGCCAACAGTCCATATCACTTAAATTGAAAAAAGGTGTGGATATCATTTAAGTTTATTCCGCTTCAGGGTGAGAAGGGAAACGAATTGATTAACTTAATATTACAAAAAATCTAAATTTAGAAGGGTAGTGTAATCGCCCTAGTGCAAGGGTTTTCCTTGATCGTGTTATATAAACGCTCGATTCTTTGAGTGGACCATGGATAACTCTGCAAATCTAAAAGGTGAAGTTGACGCCGGCAAAGCTCTACCATAAAGTATCACACGACAGAGAAAGAAGAAACGGTATCCCAATGGAAGGCACAATTATCAAGGTAAGTTTTTCTTTAACAATATTTTCTTTATTTTCCGAAATCCTACTGCATTTGATAACATGAACCTTACAAGAAGTTTTGACGGATGACGGAAAAAGGCCTGGCTATTACCTTAAGTCATGTCTACTCGATCCATTGTTGTAGATGTTAATTGTGGAGTTTCACGAGTTTCAACTACATCTTGTAATACTCAGTATACACTGCGTCGTTGAAAGAAGAATGGACCAGCAAAACTGCTTTGACACTCAACTTGAGCAAGTAGTATGTATCTAAAATCAGAACAGTAGGGAAAAAAACAGAAAAGATTCAATCCTAATTCTTGGAGCGCTTGGTGGCAAAATACATAAAACGGTAACAGCGAAGATTTTTCAGGGCACCTTTTAACCACTACTTTGTAAAATGAAACCGTAAAATTACCAACCTATATCATTATTTTCCGCAGTCAGAAAGACGCCGAATTCAATTGCTCCAAAATTTAAGATTACCCGATATTGGATGACCGAGCTTATAATATCCTTGGAGTATTTCGATTTTCATCCAACACCCGAAGAATCAAAAAAGTCAAAGTTTCATTTTAATACATAAAATTATAACTCGAAACTTAAAAATGTAAATAACGTGCTAATGGAAAGTTCATGAATGTGATTATTTCTCTATGTTATTGATACCAAAAGGATCTATCAACAGTTATATTTATCCTCAGTTAAGATAACAATGCCAAATAACAACATTTCGACTAGATACTAGATTAAGAGACAGACGAACACACTTGACCCTGGCCTGTAATTATTCGGTCATTTCGATTTCTTTCCAAAAACTTCCTCGATGTGTGGCCCGGAACAATATAACCCTTTTACAATTTAGTAAATAAACACCGATTGAAAGACCTAACCCTTTAACTCCCAAGATCTCCTTAGTAATTCTTCTAACTGTCTGCCATTCAGTTCTTGTGAGGTTAGTTTGGAGAATCTGGTATTGGATCAACTTATAATCCCTAATTGATATTTTTCTTTATTCTCATCACTTGTCTGCTTGATATTGTATTGATACTGTATGGGGAAATTCTGTCTTGGTCACTCATGGGAGTTAAAGGGTTAAGAGATTGTCCTTGGGTTTTTAGAAGAAACGTTCGCCTTTTGGGTTAACGAAGGAAAAAAAAACACCGAACACACTTCAAAATGTGATCCTAACATTTTTCAGTCTTAAAAGTAAATCGAAGATTTTCTGACGACGAACCAAAGACAGACCTCTCGTACAAAAAGCAGGCATTAATCAGCAAAGTTCAGAAGGCTTGCATTGACAAAAAACATTACTGATGTTTATTGCACTCTTGCATTCTTATTTCAGGTCGCTGTTTATTTCATGATGCAGAGCATTATCATCCCTGTCACACATTCAAAGTTATTTCCTACCGATCAACTTCAAGGTTCGACATTACACATTGTTCGGACTGCTCTCCCAGAAGAAAGAACACTAGAAGGTCACAAAAATACCTCAAAGACAGAATCATCGCAAGGTGAAACCGCTAAGGATGGCCAAAGGAAGTTCCTTCATGTTTTGACGCGCCTCACACGCAGTGCAAATCACTGCGTGAAAAGCAGGACACAAAGATACAACAAGTGCCTTGGAAAGTATATCTCTGTCCCTAAATGTAAAACAGTCAGCGTGGCTTGTCTATCAGCGACTAATGTTGCAGCTAAGTGCAAAAGGAAATATACAGTTGTCAACGGCATAAACGGCAGAAGATGCTTAATCAAGGACTGCTCATGCGCTGCGTGACGTCATTCTATGCATACAACATGTTTAATTCTTACTTTGTACCTGATGTAATAGTTTTCAATTTTGTTAAAGAGGCACTAGATTTAATCAAATCCTTCCCAGAATTTACGATAAAAAACTGTAAAGTAATAACAGTACTAGTAAAAATGTTCAGTAGGCTGCAAATGCGCAGTATGAGAATTAAGGTAAACTAGAATCACTATCTGATGTTTGTTGTCCTTCAAGGATAGGGAAGCTTACGTTATAAATTCACGAGAATGTAGAAATTCTATCGTCACACTCCTTTGTTTATTGATCGCCAAATGTTGGAGAAGATTTATTGTTATATTTTCTGATTTATTATTGTTATATTATTATTTATTATTGTTATATTTTCTGATTTATTTATTGACAAGTTAGTTCGTCTTGGAAAAAAATATATTTATTGCCATTACGCGCCATAGGTTGGATTATTGTAATGTATTACCATGAATGTAAAGTTGTCTCTTTTGCTTGATTAAAAGGAGATATTGATTATATTCCAGTCTATTTGTTGACTTACGAAAATCAATTACAACTACCTGATTCACAGAAAGTTCCATCGTTTAAAGAGAGGTGAAAAGCTCTTTAGAGCGTATGGACGTAAATTGTTCTTTTAAGTACATGCAAATTAGACTTCTTGGCGTCGCTTTTGAGTGAAAATTCTGTTTGTTTGTGAGTATATTTTTGTTTTGTTTTGTTTTTTAAATATTGGCAAGGCTAGGAAAGCTAATTTACATGCATAAAATATAAGAACATTTTGGCTTGCTATTTATGAAAGAGGTTTACACTCGGTGAAATATCAAATTTTAATCCCGAAAGTCCGCAAGCTCAGCAAATAAATGCAATTCAATCTTTCTGTTGGTTTCTCAGAGACAAATTTCCCTTCAATAGCTCAAGCTTCCCTAAAACAGAAACCCATTACTAGGATAGACGAGGAAATTTCACCCTCGCTGTAATGGCGAAGATCTGGAAGGAATGTTTGCCGTTACCAAGACCCCTAACCGAAAGCACCAGATTGTTTTCCCGAAGACAATATACCAAAAAGATTACTTTGTTTTTCGTTTGAGCTAAGTAGTGCTCCGGTACAAAACATACTGGTGATTCGAAGGCCTGAAATAGTCTCCATATTTTGGCTCAACTGAATACTTATTGTTTCGGAAATTCAACTTATCAAGCATATAACTCAAGCCACTAATTGTAGCCTGTCTTTTGGCTCTACAGGTAAGTTGTGGAGAGACCCCCTCGGGTCTCGAATGAAACACCTTCTGAATAGCTTCCCGTCTATAAATAAGTGCTCCAATTACCCACATCCCCATTCCCCCCTCCCTCCCCACCCCGCCCTTATCAGGGTCCGACTAGAAAGTTTACGCTATATTATATGGGTACATACAAGCTCAATTCAAGTTCTCTTTTCGTAACGCGTACTGGTTCAAGTGTTGTGAATCTGCGTTGGTATAAATAATTTCTTGGCCCAAAACCTCAAAACCTTCATCGAAAGTTTACAAAAGAGGAACACGTCTTGCCACAATTGTGTTGGGCGACAGATTTCAATATGGCAATGAAATTTTGATCATTTCTTACAAGGCAAGTCCTTATTTCAGCCAACTTTTTAATGCGACAGACGGTAGACGAGCGAGTAAGCCGAGCACCCATAATACGTTTTTCTTTCGACCACGAACCTCACTAGAACTCCAGGAAAATGTTTTTCTACGTTTTTATTTTCGAAAGATATTGATGCAAACAAATGGTTCTTGCTTTTTCATTTCTCCATGCCAGAATCGTGATTATCTTCCTCGATTGATCACTTGCTGTTCTTTTTCCAGTCTCTTGTTTTTACGACCGTGCCAGCTTTGATACCGAATTATTACATCGTGTTCAGAAGAATAAAGTCAGTGTTGAAACAGTTCGAAAATGCAACCACGTTGCACAACATTAAATCACATTGAGTTTAAGTTAGAAAATACATACCGTTTACTTCACTTCTATGACGTGGGTGTCTAACAAGGGATTTCCGATAAATATTTGGGGTTCACCCAGTGTTTTTCTCAGAAAGTGAATTAAATTATTCCATCTTACCTTATTACCGCATTCTCGGAAACTGTTAAAGTTTCAGCAAGATTGGATCTACCTGCCGCTAGGTTAGAAAAAGACCAATAGTTCTTACTTCTTATACCTGACCTCTCAAACACATCAAACATTTATTAAAGAAAAGAAATTTAAACGACGATCGAGCAATTTTTGTTTGACTACGTCTCGTAAATGTGGAGAAACTTGAGGCTTTACTCTCAAATCACTCGATAAAACATGGCTGAACGGTTTTATCTCCTGGGGACCAGATTAAATTTATATGAATACAAAAAAAGAGTATTGCCGACTGTTAAAGAAAATTATACCTAACAATTAACTTGAATTAAATTGACAATGCGAACACAGATCAAACAGACTCTTTTCATGTGCAGAAATTACGCAAGGATTCAGTGCCGCTGTTTTGTGCGTCATTGTGTCGTTTTAGCAAGATCTTCTGCAATTTTCTGCCGGTCTTCTCTTTCTTGTATTCATTGTTAAGGAAGCTTTATTATAGGATATTTATAATAGTGCTGTATAATTTAGGTAAGTGTTCCTTTTTACGCAATAAACTTAGCAGTAACTTAACCAAGGTCGCAATCGGGTTTGAAGTTTGTCAACTTACCCAGGTTGATAGGAGTTACATTGAAGGGAATCCCCTGTGCATATCAAAATATTTGCATTACATGAAAAAAAAACATTTACCGCATTATTTGAAACAACAAAGAACACAAAACAAGGCGAAGGAGGGCGTAGAACATTTTACGCCATTGCATGTTAAGAAGATTCACTTACTCTACTTTCCGTTACATGGGAAGTTCACTTCGTTTTTTTCAGGCACAATAAACGAGGAAGATGTGCGCCATATTGATGGCAGAGAACTGAAGAGGATGTTGTTACATCATAGCTGTTTGTAGTTGCTCATGCATTTCATGGTAGCTTGCGTTCAAATTGGTTGCTCTATTTTCGAGCGCAAGCTGATTTTCTAAAAATGTCTATTCCCATGGATTGTATATAAGGTGGACCTGCAGTTGATTTGGTACATATATCAAGAGACTCTTCGATATCAAGACTGAAAAATCCATCGAGGAACTTATTGCAACGTTGCAAACAGACCACTGATCATGATGCTTAACCATTTCAAGGTATGTTTCATTGCTTTCTCTCATAATCCAAAGAGACAGTCGCCATCTTCAGTCTCGATATTCCTCTGTCTTCCTCGTCCCTCCGAAATAGGATGAGGACAGAAATGAATTGGTCCGCAAAAAAAATTCTCATCATTTACATATCTTCGTGAAGGCTTTTTCTATTATCAGCGTTTAAAACTCACGTCTCTTTTCAGCGATGTTCACGGTACATTACATATTTCTCTCTTAGAAACAGTCAATAGACGTATAAGCGCACGCTAATTTTGCCTTTAAAAAAATATTCTGGCGGTTTAATATTCTTAAGGTCGTCAGTCCTCTTTTATACTGCGTCTCCCGCAGCGATATCCTTAAGATTTAGATTAGAAGTGCCTAAGAACTAGTTACTCATTAGTACTTGAATTGAAATCTTGTAGATTGTTCACACCATAGATAATTCGAAGGATAATTGCTCTTAATCATGATGTTGAAGAGTCGAACCTTATTAGTTGGGCAACCGACTATAGGTTTACCCTCGGATTTCTCCAGTCACGTGCAATGGGGAATACCGCAGACACGTAATAGAGGCGCAACCTTCTTTCCACCATGTCGAACATGGTTGATTTGTCGAATATCTTAGCCAATGGTGTCATCTTTTCTACGCTCAAGCATACAGACCCACACACCGTTCGCGGTAGACCTTAAGATGGCTTGTGTAGTGAGCGTATATTTCGAAACGGGTCGTTCCGCGAACTCAAAATAGCAAAAGAATCAAATGATTTAGCGAAGGTCTTACTAGCTATAAAAGCGGGAATCTTCAAAAGCGGGAATCTTTAAAACGGGCAATCTTTCAAAGCGGGAATCTTTAAAACGGAAAATCTTTAAAAGCGGGAATCTTTAAAACGGAGAATCTCTAAAAGCGGGAATCTTCAAAATGGGGAATCTTTGAAAGCGGGAATCTTTAAAAACGCAACAATTTTTTTGGCAAATGGCAGTGTCACTCGATTATCATTTCTTTTATCAGCCTGAAAGATAAGTCAGTTATCAGCCCTGTAAGCAATCATGATTGAATACTCTGATCTACATCGTTTTCCGGTATTATCTCCAGGGTTCAAAATAACAGCCGGCTGCCGTTTTAAAAGCTTTCTGAAAACGTAAACAAGTAAAAGGTTTCGAAATTTGAATGTGCTACAGGGAGCATTTTTGTTTACAGTATTCAGATTTTACGTATTTGTTCAAGGGTGAAACATGCAAGTTTGTGTCCATACCGTCAATTTACCATGTTTATGTTTCTTCACGTACATAATACTTTTAATCAAGATTGATTTTCCGCCAAATCCTGTTTAATGTCGTTTGTATAACCTTCTCACGCGTTCAAATTAAAGTCGGTGCTTGACAATACGGATTTCCCATAACTGTAAATGATGAAGCGCGACAGTTTGTGTAGACAAAGTTGAATATTTCACGCTTGAACAAACACCGAAAAATTGACCCGTTCTGACTACGCTTTGTTAGAAAGGGACTGAGGTGCTCATCATAGCTTTTAGAGGTTAAAAAGGGCGGGTTTAGTACCTCTTGGGCTGTTCAGCCTCAAAAGGTCCGCAGCAGCAGCCTCTGTGATACCTGTCAGGGTATTGCACCAAAAATATGTGACAGTGTGTTGTTGTAGAACTGGTGCCTCTCAGGGGGGGAAAAATTTTACGCCACGCCCACAAACCAGGACCATGGTACCTCGACCTCTGTATTTCTTTTAGAACCACTGCGCACCGTGAATGGTCAACACTTGTAACAGCGCGTCTACCTGTAGCCCGACTTACCATCTTAGATCGTCTTGTTTTGATGATATATTGTATTTTTTGTACGTTTTTTATGTTTTATTTTGCTATAAGTTTTAAAGAGGAAACAATTCGAGAGTTCGTGATCGTCTCTTTGTAAATTAAGTCAGCATTATTATATGGCAGTTCTCCTGATCAACATCTATAATTTTCATCAGTTGCTCGCAGCAATCCTTGTGCTTTGTATCAGCACCGCCACTGCATATCCAGCCGGCATCAATTATTATCCAAAGGTCCACGCAGAAGAGCATCACGACGATGGAACTCAAATCGATGTTGCGTATTCTGACAATACGAACACCAGCAGCCTGCAGCTATCATCCAAGCATGTGCATGACAGAAGAGCACGCCAGGTACCAGGATGTCTGATCAGCACAAGAAAGGAACCCTGTGGCAGTCTTATGGTTGTAACAGTCAAGTGTAGAAAACATAGTGTAACTTGTCTACGTAGTTCAGCGATTTGTTCCATCCAAAGGACCTATTTTAAAGAATGTAACAAAGTTTTTGATACAAATTGTTTATGTAAATCCTAAACTTTAATAATATGTTATCTGGCGTTTTACTGAAAAAGAGAGTCCCTACAATGCATGTTATCCGATGAAAGCATCCTTTTGAAAAACTAAAATGTTACCTTTTTTAAAATATATATTTTTAGAAAATTTCTGTTTGTATCTATTGAGTTACCTTACAGCATGTATAACTTTGAAACATTATTTTTTTAAGTATCTGTCACAATCGTTACTGTGCTCTCTAAAAAAATAAATATGAGTAAGTGACGATTAATCAGTTTATAATTTCCAAGCAAAACTAAAGCATAACTAAATTATAAACTCAGAGGCCTGGGTAAACTGAATAACATAATGAAAACTGTTATAAAAACAAATATTCTGAAGGAGAAAAGGCAAAGGCAGTTATTTCTTTCAAACTTTCAGTGAAAAATCTATCCATAATTAACATTTTTGATTTAATGCTTTTCACGCGTCAAATACAAAATAGCAGGAATGGATAATAGAGTCTTGAACACTTTATTTCATAGATCACGATAATAAGGTGACAGATGAAGAGACCGATTTACCAAGACAATTATCCAAAAAGTAACGCAAGCACTTTAAATCGAAGTGAAACACAGTGTCCGGTACGGTACGTTTGTTCCGGCTTTTAGTATTTCATCATACAGTTCCTAATTATCTATCGTCATTTTTGTCTCAATGACACGCATGCCACGAAGATAGTTTTGAACTGTAATAATAGAACCAAAAAACCTTTTTTCGTAACCATTCTACAGATTAGAATAGAAGCGACCGACTATTTTCCGACTACTGTCCTATTCAATACCTACAGGCCACAACACCTATAGAAGCAATAACTTTAACAGTGACTGTTGATTAATCGGCGGGTCTCCCTTTGAAAACAAGTGGCTTAAGTTGCTGACAGCTGAGTCAATTGCGGAGGAAAAACAATCCAAAGAGAATATTTGTTAACAGCAGGACAGTCGTTAGTCAGTGTTCTCAGAAAGCCGGAGCACATATGGAAACGAACAACGGCGGAAATGTGCTGGCTTAAATATGACGGAAACGTGACTTGGCATTTCCGTTCCGTTAACGTGACGGAAACACGTAGACTTTAATTTTCACGTTTCCGTAAGACGTAAACATAACGGAAACATGGAGTTGCATGTTTCCGCCACGTTTCAGAAATACGGAAACATGTGATTTCGTCCTGTGCAGCCTCTTAGTTAACACCTTCAACCTTTTAATCCCCATAATTACCGTATAGATTCTCCTGAATGGTCTCCTAACATTTTCTTCATGCAGCTATTATAACAAAGATTATGATAAAACACCAGGGAAACGATTTCTCTGTTCGAATCGGTTCTTTGATTCTCATGCATGAGGGAGAAATTTGTTGCTGATCACTGTTAAAGGCGCTTGACCGGCGTCCTCAAATTTAAATCTTTTACAGCGTCCCAGAGAATGAATCAAGTCTTAGAATGATCATTTTGATTGAGTCAATGGAAATGGAGCACTGAGTAGGGCAAACGAGTTTGATTGCGAATCAAATCGACTAACCACGACTTGATGTGTCAAACTAAATTTTTCATGATAACCAAACGTCGACTTCAGTTGCAAATTCAAGCATTGCGCACTTCTTCCGCATACAACTCTTGACTTCAAACCCAATGATATTTTCACGGAACAACTCTGTGAAAACCACCGTTAATGGTATATTTTAAAAAATGATAAAAACTTACGGCAAGTCACTACATATATTGACAAGATGCAAGGCAAGTTTTCTCCATTCTGATGTACCACAGAATTAAATCACAACACAGTAAGGTTTTTGGGCAAAAAGTTTTTACGTGCCTACAGGGGAAAGATTACATCAAGAAACATACCATACGAAATGAGATTGCTAAATAAAAAGGGCTATTGGATCAACGTCCTCTTAAAGGTATTACCACGAAAGAAAATAGCTCTGCCCAATAAAACAAACCCAAAGATGAAATATGATAGAATTCTTGAACTCATTTAGAGTTTCTGTTCTCTAAAAACCTTAAGTCTGACAGAAAAATGATGCAACAGGAAAACATCACATTGTATTGGCATCTCATCATCAGCAAATCTTTTTCGTGAAAATACAACGATCATCTTCCCAGACCACTTTCGTGTTCGGGACGAAAGACTGTCTAGTTGAAAATTTCCATCATATACATCCAACGGGTTATGTTGACACTAACATGATTGGGCACGTTAGAATCCCAACGACAGGGGAAGTGAAATGAAAATGAAACATGATAATAAAAAAAGGAAATACGTTCATTACACGATCAATGAGAGCAATGAAATTCCGTGAACAACCGCGAAAACTCTTTAGTAGCATTAGTTTTTTGGGGTTACAGGAGAATATGCAAAATAGCGACTCCACCCTCGGAATTTAGCCAAGGACATCTGCTTGGTAACCTGGGAATTCCCTGAAATTCGATGCCCAGGAAAGAAAGTTATGAAAGGGGACGTTGCAAAATTACAGCTTTTCAAGTGCTCACACATTCCCTAACGTTCTAAAAATGTCTTTTCCAATGGACTCTATAAAAGGCGAACTTGCTTGTAGTTAGACTAGATAAGTATTTCACCGACTTCTTCGACATCGCAACTAACAAAGTTACTAGAGGATCCAGTGCCACGTTACAAACAGACCACTGAAAATGTTTAAACAGTTTGGGGTATGTCTTTTGCATTCTAGATCTTTTCATCCACAAAACGCATGTAATCGTCAATCTCACTAATTTGCGAATGAAGTAACCTACATAAGTTCAGTCAAAGAGGACAGTTAAATATCACGTTAAGTGAAAACCAGAAACTGCATCGTGAAACTTTTTGTGTTTTTCACTTTCATGAGAAGACTGAACACTCTTACCTGTGACTTCATGCCTACTTCTTTCATGGTGAACGTTTTAAAACTAAGTCTAGTACTGAAGTTTCCCTCATGCAAAATCTCTTATGCATGCTAATTTAGGCGGAGTAAAGAAAATGATGTCAAATGAATAATGTTTTCTTAAGTTCTGGGAAGCTTTCTGTCTCCCTTTTCAATCTGAAATTAAAAGCTGGCCGTATGAGAGTTCACATGCTTTGTATGCATATCAGTGGACAAATGTTTTGTTCTTTGTCGAGGATAAGCGTGTTTTCTAAATTAAGAAAACAGGAGAGATAAAAATGTGCGTTTTGTTAAATAACGGTTTTCTCGTAACGACCACTCACTTAAGCAACCGTTTCCTGTAAGCGAAAGTCAAGTACTCTTTCAAAAGCTCTCTCTTAAAATATCAATAGTCTACGACTTTAGAGAGGACGACCATTTCACGATCAGAAATTGGACACATTTTAAAGTGATATGTCTAACGGTAAGCGAGCACCAACAAAATTTAAAAAAGCACGCTGCTGTTCAGTGGCGAAAACCACTGATTGCCTACTATATGAGCTTGATTGAAACACTTATATGAGCGATTTAGCATTCTGGATTTCGTTGGATTTTTTTCTTTTTAATATAAAACCTGATTTTGAGTGCAGTAAAAACAAAAATAAATAAACAAGAGGCGCATCATAGAGAATTATCATACAGCAGTTCTCTTCATCACCATCTTTATTTTTCTATCAGTTCCTTGCTTCAATCCTGGTGTTTTACATCAGTACCACCAGGGCATACCCTGCTACCACAACTTATTACCAACAAGTCCTCTCAGAAGAACATCTGTATGATGATGACCAAATCCATGCCGTACATCCGGCTGACATCAATCACGACAGTACAAACATCAGCAGTCTGCAGCTATCATTCAAGCATGAGCATGATAGAAAAGAACGCCAAGTCCTAGGATGTCAGATGGGCACAGAAATGAAACCCTGTGGCAGTCTTATGGTTGTGACAGTCAAGTGTAGAAAAGAAAGTGTGACTTGTATTGGAAGAGGAGTCATTTTTACCAGCTTGTATGCCTCAAAAAACCTACTATCAAGAGTGCGGTAAAGCAATTCTTACAGCCTGTTTATGCAAATCTTAAACAAAAATGAACAGTTGCACTGTGTTACAAAACTATTTTAAGAGATCTTCAGAATAAATTTGATATACTTTAAATGTTTTGGCTGAAAATGTTAACATCGTTGTCCTAATTGAATTACAAATAGCTGTTGCTAATTAATGCTTTTAGAAATAAACTGATTTCAAAAGCCTTGATTATTACGTACTATTTGTAAGTAAAGACTATAAAACACTTCTTAATAAAAGAAATATTTCGTTTCTGCAATATTGTACTTTAAATTCATTTTTCCTTTTTATTTAATAAAGTTGATACATGATATTTGTAGAAATAAGCTTTGCCTTTATGAAGGGAATAAAAAAAAAAAGCTATTACATCTTATCCTTGACCTGATATTAACTGTTATTGCACTATGCACATCGAAATGATTGTACTTCACAAAAAATCGAAATTTCAAAGAGCACACAGTTACGCGGGATGAAAATGTTTTTGGGCGATCAGATGACTACTCTCGTTCGCAGCCGTTTTATAGGATGTCACATCAAGCTCCCCCAAGAAGGTTAGTGCAGGGGGAGAGTTGTGTGACATCCCGAAGAACAGCTGCGAAAGAGACTACCAATAATATTTAACAAGCAGAAAAGGCAAGGACCTCAAGAAGTATGGGAATCTCTTAAGTTTATGTAATCTGATAAAAATTTGAACATTAATGAGCATTGGTCAAGCGGTAGCAAGTCAGTTCGATCGAAGATCGTTTCGATCGAAACCAAAAGTCAGTTCGATCGAAGGCAAGAGTCAGTTCGATCGAAGAGTAAATGATTATAAAAACTACAATTTTGCAAGCGTATAGATAATAATAAAAGTTCTTGTGTTGTGTAATGATTGCGCGATGTAGTATGCGCGACGCGGAAACGCGGTTTTCAATTGATCTCTTTTGTTGTCGGGGTTTCTTTCTCGGCGTTCCTGATCGGCAATGCTCAATGAGCTATACGCTATAACGTGCGTACACTGAAACACGGGGTTTAAGAATTTATTACTTTTGCTCGCGCGATCATCAAGAATTAGTTGAAAACAAAACGCGAAATTATCGTCATGCATAGAAGGAGACTGGAGTCCAGCCTAGCGCCTTGGCGTTTAGCGATATACCAAACATGGAAACAGACGGCTGGCGGTCATGTTCCTTGAAGACCAGGTTCAACAATGTGTTCTGCACAACTCCGAAGTTAACTGTATCAGGAAATATTTTTAAACAGATTTAATAAATAGTAAGTTCAATACACTTAAGCAATAGTTACAGTCTTCGATCGAACTGACTCTTGTCTTCGATCGAATCGACTTTTGTCGATCGAAACGACCTTCGATCGAAACAACCTTCGATCGAACTGACTTGCATTCGGTCAAGCAAATAAGTAAAACAAACATTCTAGTCTAAGGCGAATGATTCAGCATTGTAAGCCAACTTAAACAATTAACATTTGAGACGTTTAACGTGAAACAGGAAGTTCATAACGCTCGCGGGACATGACATGGAACATTTGGTTTTTATTTGATGGTCCATAGAGCTGTAACTTTCATGCTATTATAAAAATTCAGTAAGGAATCAGATGGCTCTGAATTTTCTGAAGCCATAAGTAAACCATAGGGAAAAAGTGTCTGATATTTGGAAGGCATACCAAGTGGAAACGTGGTATTAACAGCTTGACCTTAAATCAACAATCCTCCTCACGACATTGCCACGATAACCTTTCCTGCTGCTTTACTGTCGAATGCATGCTTTTTTCCCCCGCTTTTAATTCGTACCTCATGGATGACGTTAACGGCGTTTTCCACAGTTTTCTGATATTATACTTTTTCAAAGAAAAAAAATTATGTTCTAATGAGCAGCTCTGTACGTACTGAAAAAAAAGCTTGTTTTCATCTCGTAGAAAAGGTTGTGGTTATTCATCGTGGTGAATAACAATAAAATTTGATTTTGTTAGGGTGAAGCCTTCTATGAATTGCCTCTTTGACCCTGCGCGTTTAGTAATAAGGGTCACGATCAATAAACTTTACTTAGAGTGGCTTATGTCCGGTGTTGTCGGCATGCTCTGAAACGGCGAAGGTCTCGGTACGGACGAGTCGAATGTCTCGATCGTGCTCCTTAATTCTGTCTTGCATAGGTTTTCCAGTCTCTCCGATGTACACCTTGCCACATTCACATGGAATCCTGTAAACTACGCCATCTTGTTTAGCCGGGTCGTCAGCGTCGACAGGGATGGTGGAAGAGAAATTCCAGAAGCGTGGATGCCCACGATCAAGAAACACAGCAACAGGAGAGCCGTGCGACAGTGGACCGCCGAGGGAGCAAATCACTGAGTGAACAGCAAGGATCGAAATGCACCAATCAGAGCTGTTGAAAAACAACTAATCACAGCAGAGCATCATGCTTTACAAGATCACGCATGACCAGTCGGCCTCATCGCCTGAAGAAGACTAGCAGTACACAGTCGAAACGTCGCGATCTACATCACACGTGACTACATCGTGAGACAAGCGAAAAACTTAGCTTTTATTGTTTTCATCGCTCATGCGTTTGTGAAACTTCATCAGGGACTTTTTACAAGTTAGGTAAACAAGCTTGCTTACCTTCTAATCATAAATAATATGCCTCCTATTTTCGACCTCTACTCGTAAAGTGAACCAAGTGTTGTACATGCGTGACAGTTTTCGGACTTAACTTGTGATGTACTAATCGCCTCAAGCCTATAATTTAGTTTTTCGCTGTAAAATGTAGGTGTCTAAAAAGGATTTCTGACAGATCTTTGACGGTTTACCCTGTGTTTTTCTCAGAAAGTTCGTTAAAATATTTCCTTCTTATCTTATTACCGCATTCTCGGAAAACATTTAAAGTTTCAGCAAGAATGGATCTTCCTGCAACCAGGTCAACGTTATTACTTCCCACAACTGACCTCTCAAACATATCAAACATTTTTTAAAGAAAAGAAATCAAAGAGGAAGGAAACAACGCTCGAGAAATTTATTTTAGATGTGGAGAAACTTTAGTCTTTACTCTCAAACCACGCGATGAAACATGGCTGGCTCTAGAAAGCAGTTTTATCTTTTGGGGACCAGGTTCAATTTGTATGAATACAAAAACAGAGTATTGGCGACTGTTTAAGATACTGTAGGTACTAACAATTAACTTGAATTAGGTTGACAATGCGAACAGAGATCAAACAGGCTCTTTTCATGTGCAAAAATTACGCAAGGATTCAGTACTGCTATTTTGTAAGTCATTAAGCCGTTTTAGCAAGCCCTTCCATAATTTTCTGATCATTTTCTGCTGGTCTACTCTTTCCTGTATTCATTTTTAAGGAAGCTTTATGACAGGATATTTATAATAGTGCTGTATAATTTAGGTAAGTGTTTCTTTTTACACAATTAACTCAGTAGTAACTTTTCCGCAAACCTGCTAAGGTCGTAATCAGGTTTGAAGTTTAGCAACCGGTCCAGTTTCATAGGAGTGACATTGAAGGGAATCTCCTGTGCATATCAAAATATTTCTATAACATGAAAAAAATAAACATTCACCTCATTCTTTGAAACACCCAGGGACACAAGAGAAGTCGAAGGAGGGCTTGGAATATTTTACGCCATTGCATGTTAAGAAGACTCACTTACCGTACTTTCTGTTACAAGGGAAGTTCACTTTGTTTTTCTAAGCACAATAAGCTAGGAGGATGTGCGCCACATTGATGGTAAAGAACGGATGTTGTTACATCATAGCTGTTTGAAGTTGCCCATACATTCCATGGTAGCTTGCCTTCAAATTGGTTGCTCTATTTTCGAGCACAAGCTGATTTTCTAAAAATGTCTCTTCTCGTGGATTGTATATAAGGGGGACCTGCAGTTGATTTGGTACATATATCAAGAGACTCTTCGATATCAAGACTGAAAAACCCATCGAAGAACTTATTGCAACGTTACAAACATACCACTGAACATGATGCTTAACCATTTCAAGGTATGTTTCATTGCTTTCTCTCACGGTCCAAGGAGACAGACGCCAGCTTCGGTGTTTATTGGTATTCTTCTGTCTTCCATGTTCATTCGAAATAGGATGAGGACAGAACTGAATTGGTCCACAAAAAAAACTCACATCATTTATATATCTTCGTGAAGGCTTTTTCTGTTATCAGCGTTTAAAACTAACTACTCTTTTCAGTGAAGTTCACAGTATATTACATATTTCACTCCTAGTAGTAGTCAATAGACGTATAGTTGTACGCTACTTTTTCCTTTAAAAAAATATTCTAGCGGTTTCATATTCTTAACGCGGTCAGTCCTCTTTTATATCGCTTCTCCCGTAGCGATAACCTTAAGATTTAGATTAAAAGTGCCTAAGAACTACTTACTCGCAGAAGCCCATTGATGGTAATGGGCTCCTGTTATTCATTAGTATTTGAATTGAAATCATGTAGATTGTTCATATCATAGATAATTCTAAGGATAACTGCACTTCGTCAGAGCGCTCTGACGAAGAACTAACGCTCGAAACGCCAGCTTTTTTACCCTTTACGGTGGCCAATTTACGTTTTCAACTCAAATGTTTAGGCTAAATTACCTGCTATATTTTTTATCAGTTGCTCGCCACAATCCTGGTGCTTTGCATCAACACCTCCACAGCATATCCAGCCGGCATCAATTATTATCCCGCACAAGTCCTCGCCGAACAGCACCACGACAATGAAACTCAAATCGATGTAGCGCATTCTGACAATGCGAACACCAGCAGCCTGCAGCCATCATCCAAGCATGTGCATGACAGAAGAGCACGCCAGGTACCAGGATGTCTGATCAGCACAAGAACGGAACCCTGTGGCAGTCGTATGGTTGTGACAGTCAAGTGCAGAAAACATAGTATAACTTGTTTAGGCCGTATTTCAACGGCTTGTGCCATCCAAAAAAAATACTTTGAAGAATGTGACAAAGTTTTTGATACAGATTGTCTATGTAAATACTAAACATCAATGATATGTTATGCGGCGTTTAAAAAAGAGAGTCTCTACAACGAATGTTATCCAATGTAACGGCATCGTTTCGAAAAACTAAAAAAACCCTAAGCAATGTCACCTTTTTTAAAATATATTTTTTACTGTCTGTACTTATTTAGTTACTTTACAGCATGTATGGAAATTAGTTGTGTCCAGTATTAGTAACATGTTTTTGATAAAGTTAAATAAAACAATTTCTATCAATGACATATGAGTAAATGACGATTAATCAGTTTATAATTTCCAAGCCAAACTGTAAACTGAATAACATAATGCAAAATGTTATAAAAACAAATATTCCGAAAGTGAAAAGGCAAAGGCAGTTATTTCTTTCAAACTTTAATCGAGAAAGCTATCCATAATTAACATCTTTGATTTAATGCTTTTCACGCGTCGAATACAAAAAAGCACGAATGAATAATGTGTCTTGAATTCTTTATCTCATAGATCACGATAATAAGGCGAGAGATGAAGAGACCGATAAACCAAGACAATTATCCAAAAAGTAACGTAAGCACTTTAGATCAAACTGAAACACAGTGTCCGGTGCGGTACGTTTGTTCCGCCTTTCAAGATTTCCTTATACAGTTCCTGATTGAAACTCCGTCACTATTGTCTCAATTACACACATGCCACGAGAATGGTTTTTGAACTTTAATGGTAAAACCAAAAAACGTATTCCGTAAACATTCTACCGGTTTGAATAAAAGCAACCAACCTTTTCCCGGCTACTATCCTATTCAAAACCTACAGGCCACAACACGTAGAGAAGAAAAAACTATAAGAGTGACTGTTGATTAATCGAAGGGTCTCCTTTGAAAACGAGTGGCTTTAAGTTGCTGACAGCTGGGTCAATTGAAGAGGAAAAACAATCCAAAGGCAATATTTGTTCACAGCAGGACAGTCGTTAGTGAGTTTTCTCGAATGCCTGAGCATATATGGCTTAGATTGCGCCGTTATTCCATTGTTTTTGTCTTCACGCTCAGTCATACGCTTCCTGCCTTTTAGTTAACACCTTCAACCTTTGATCCCCATAACTACCGTATAGATTCATCTGAATGGTCTCCTTACATTTTTTTTCATGCATCTATAATGAAAAAGATTATGATAAGAGATCAGGGAAACGATCTCTCCGTTGGAATCGGTTCTTTGATTCTCGTGCATGACCTTTACAACCGTTTCTTGTAAGTGGGCACTTTTTGATTGGAAATAATTTTGCCACAGTGCCAACATGATCCAGCGACAATGCAATACAGACAGGTAGAAGGTATGCAACCAAAACTGTTGGGAATCTTCCGTTGCGACTCAGCAAGCATATCGTTGTTGAGGTTGACGACGTAGGGACAGTCTCGTGATATAGATAATAAAGCGGACATCGTCAAATTAGGGCCTTACATTGTTGTGGACTGCTTCATGCAGTGCATCACTGAGAATCAGTTCAGGGGCATCAGATGGATACCTCTCTCCTACTTGGAAGACCTGAATTACGCTGATGATTCAGCCTTACTATCACATACCCACTCGCACATTTAAGACTCGACGCCTTAACACCCGGTTTGCAAAGCAAGTTGGCCTCAACATCAGCAGCAAGGAGACCGAAATTATGGCGCTGACAAATTTATCTATCTTGGCAGCATCATCATAGAGATGGAGGAAGTGACATGAACATCCAGAGCCGGCCCAATATTATGAATAAAATATGGCGTTCCTCCACTTACAGTACTCGTATTAAGCTGAACATCTATCACAGCTGCATCCCGACAACTCTCGTATATAGTTAAAAAATTTTGGCGCTTGACAGAGAAGGATTTATGAAAACTCTCCGCATTTCACACCAAGAGCCCTCGACGTATCCTACGCATCTTCTTGCACAATTTTATCTCAAATAAAGATCTCTTGGAACAATGCGGAAAAGAACCAATGGCCACCATTCTGACGAGGAGACGCTAGTAGGTGGATTAGACACGTCACCAGCCAAGGAGCCTCTATCGCAAAAACTGCTCTACACTGGACACGCGAATGGAAACGCCGCCCCAGGAACAACTGGCGGTGGACAGTAGAGAAAGAAATTAAGGAGATGGGGAAGATCTGGGGAGGCATCAAGCTCATGGCGAAGGACCGGCAGATGTGGAGGGAGCAGGTTGCTACCTTGCATGTCATATGGGTGTAAAGGACATGAATGAGTTGAGTTCGTTAAAAGCAAGTTTATATGGTTGTTGGCGTGGAAGACAAAAACGACAGTCTCGTGATATATGGATAAGAAAGAGGACGTCAGAAAATTAGGACCTTACATTGAGCCCAAATATCATAAACAGAAATCTTCGACAACGAAACTGAGACAGCTAGAAAAGTACGTTACGTACTGTTACATGTTGTTGCAGAAACAAATGTTCGTTCAAAATCTGAGTGAAGTGAACACCTTTTTGAGTTTGGGCTAAAAGAAAAACATTAAACAGTATTGTTTTAACCCTTATGGATTTGTTATTATTATATGACATGTTTAGAAGTAAACCGTGTTTAAGCCTTGTTTTTGACAGCTTGTTCATAAAAGGTGAATAAATTAGTAATGTTGTAAATATCTTGCTTAATTCCGTATTATTTCTTATTTTAATATAAACATGAAAGTTTAATTAATAAATAAGTAAAGTTGTAAATACTTTGATTATTTCCATACTATTATCATTGTACTATACACATTTTGATATGCACCTTCGCTGATCGAGTTTACCTGTCTGAATGTCAAAGTGATGCTGAATCAACATAAATTAAATTCACAATTAATCCTTATCAGGATCCCATTAGAAAGTTTACTCTATATAATACGGGTGCATACGAGCTCAATTCAATTTCTCTTTTCGTAGCGCGTAATGGTACAAGTTTTACACAATAAACTTAGCAGTAACTTTTCCCAACCATTTTCTGCCGGTCCTCTCTTTCTTATATTCATTGTTAAGGAAACTATATTACAGGATATTTACAACGTCGGAATTTAGCCAAAGACATCTGCTTGATAACCTAAGGATTCCCTGATCTTCGATGCCGACCACTCTCTTAAACAACCGTTTCCTGCAAGCGGGCACTTTTTGATCACTCGTTTTGTTTTTCAGTCAAGTAACTCTCTCCTAGGCTATCGTTGGTCTACGATTTTAGAGACGTCCACCATTTCACGGTCAGAAATTGGACACATTTTAAAGTGATATGTCTAGTGGTAAGCGTGCACCAACAAGACCCAAAAAGGCGCAGTGCTGTTCGGTGACGAAAACCATTGATTTTGAGTGCAGTAAAAATAAAAATGAATAAACAAGTGGTGCACCATAGAGCATTATCATACAGTAGTTCTCCTCATCACCATCTTTATTTTTCAATTAGTTCCTTGCTCCAATCCCGGTGGTTTACATCATTACCACCATGGCATACCCTGCTAGCACAACTTATTACCGACAAGCCTCTCAGAAGAACATCTGTATGATGATGACCAAATCCATGCCGTAAATCCGGCTGACATCAAACACGACAGTACAAACACCGGCAGTCTGCAGCTATCATTCAAGCATGAGCATGATAGAAAAGAACGCCAAGTCTTATGGTTGTGACAGTCAAGTGTAGAAAACAAAGTGTGAGTTGTATTGGAAGAGGAGTCATTTCACCAACTTGTATGCCTCAAAAAACCTGCTATCAAAAATGCGGTAAAGCATTTCTTACCACCTGTTTATGCAAATCTTGAACAAGAATTTACAGTTACACAGTGTGACAAAACTATTTTAAGAGATCTTGCAAAAAATTTGATATACTATAAATGTTTTGCCCGGAAATGTTAACATCGTTGTCCTACTTGAATTTCAAATAGTTATTGCTAATTCATATTTGTGGAAATAAACTAATTCTTAAAGCTTTGATTATTACGTACTATAGCATGATCGTGCCCAGAAACCCTTAATGAAGCTTTCTCGACCACAACAAGAGAGTTTGAATTGGGAAGGGATCGGAAGGAGGAAGGAAGCGCGCAAAGAGTGTGTAAAGGTTGCATGACTTATCCGTCACCGAATCTGTTTGAGTCACTCGAAGCGAAAGTGTCTTAACCACGCGACTATTGACAGTAACGGGAATCCTCATGTCTTACGTAAGTACTGAGCTAATGCAAAATACAAGCCATGCGGCATTCTTGTTAACTTAGTAATGACATAAAAATTTGGTCTGTAGAGAATGACCTTGAACTACTAGCCAACAGGATTTTTGTCCTGTATACTTGTCACATTTTGCGTCGGGCGTTTAAGTAGCTTAAGTTTAAGTCCATGCCAGAACCGCGTCTATTCTCTTTCTTGATTGATCATTTTGCTGTTCTTTTTCCGGTCTCTCTTTTTCCGTTTACTTCACTTTCGTAACGTGGGTGTCTAACAAAGGATTTTCGACAGATATTTGGTGGTTCACCCAGTGTTTTTCTCAGAAAGTGAATTAAATTTCCTTCTTACCTCATTCTCGGAAACTGTTAAAGTTTCAGCACGAATGGATCTACCTGCCGTTAGGTTAGAAAAAGACCAATAGTTCTTACTTCTTATACCTGACCTCTCAAACATATCAAATATTTATTAACGAAAAGAAATCAAAGAAGAAAGAGACGACGATCGAGCAATTTTTGTTTGTTTTCGTCTCTTAAATTTGGAGAAACTTGAGGCTTTACTCTCAAACGACGCGATAAAACATGGCTCCAGATTAAATTTATATCAAAAATTACGCAAAGATTCAGTGCCGCTGTTTTGTGCGTCATGTCGTTTTAGCAAGCTCTTCCGCAGTTTTTTGACCATTTTCTGCCGCTCCTCTCTTTCTTGTAGTCATTGTTAAGGAAGCTTTATCACAGGATATTTATAATAGTGGTATATAATCTAGGTACTGCTTAGTAGTAACTTTTCCGCAAACCTGCCAAGGTCGCAAATTTGTTTGAAGTTTGTCATCCGGCCCAGTTTGATAGGAGTAACATTGAAGGGAATCCCCTGTGCATATCAAAATATTTGCATTACATTAAAAAATTAAACGTTTACCGCATTCATTGAAACACCAAAGAACACAAAACAAGTCGAAGGAGGGCGTAGAACATTTTACGCCATTGCATGTTAAGAAGACTCACTTACCGTACTTTCTGTTACAAGGGAAGTTCACTTTGTTTTTCTAAGCACAGTAAGCTAGGAGGATGTGCGCCATATTGATGGTAAAGAACTGAAGAGGATGTTGTTACATCATAGCTGTTTGAAGTTGCCCATACATTCCATGGTAGCTTGCCTTCAAATTGGTTGCTCTATTTTCGAGCGCAAGCTGATTTTCTAAAAGTGTCTCTTCCCATGGATTGTATATAAGGTGGACCTGCAGTTGATTTGTTACATATATCAAGAGACTCCTCGATCTCAAGACTGAAAAACCCATCGAAGAACTTATTGCAACAGATCACTGAACATGATGCTTAACCTTTTCAAGGTATGTTTCATTGCTTTCTCTCACGGTCCAAAGAGACAGACGCCAGCTTTAGTCTTTATGTGTTCTTCTGTCTTCCTCGTTCCTCCAAAATAGGATAAAGACAGAAATGAATTGGTCCACAAAAAAATACTCGCATCATTTATATATCTTCGTAAAGGCTTTTCCTATTATCAGCGTTTAAAACTCACTACTCTTTTCAGAGATGTTCACGGTACATTACATATTTCCGTCTCCTAGTAATAGTCAATAGATGATAAGTGCACGCTACTTTTTCCTCTGAAAAAATATTCTAGTGGTTTCATATTCTTAACGCCGTCAGTCCTCTTTTACATCGCTTCCCCCGCAGCGATATCCTTAAGATTTAGATTACAAGTGCCTAAAAACTACTTACTCGAAGAAGCCAATTAATGGTAATGGCCTCCTGTTATTCATTAGTATTTGAATTAAAATCTTTTAGATTGTTCACACCATAGATAATTCTAAGGATAACTGCACTTAATCATGATGTTGAAGAGTCGAACCTTCTTTTGATGATCTATTGTATTTTTTATTTTGCTATCAGTTTTAAAGAGGAAACATTTCGAGAGTTTGCGGTCTTCTCTTTGTAAATTAAGTTAGCATTATTACATGGCAATTCTCCTAATCGGCATCTATATTTTTTATCAGTTGCTCGCCACAATCCTGGTGCTTTGCATCAGCACCGCCACAGCATATCCAGCCGGCATCAATTATTATCCCGCCCAAGTTCTCCCAGAAAAGCATCACGACAATGAAACTCAAATCGATGTAGCGCATTCTGACAATGCGAACACCAGCAGCCTGCAGCCATCATCCAAGCATGTGCATGACAGAAGAGCACGCCAGGTACCAGGATGTCTGATCAGCACAAGAACGGAACCCTGTGGCAGTCGTATGGTTGTGACAGTCAAGTGTAGAAAACATAGTGTAGCTTGTTTAGGCCGTATTTCAACGGCTTGTGCGACCCAAAAGACCTACTTTGGAGAATGTGATAAAGCTTTTAATAAAGATTGTCTATGTAAATACTAAACATCAATGATATGTTACGCGGCGTTAAAAAAGAGATTCTCTACAATGAATGTTATCCGATGTAAGCATCGTTTCGAAAAATTTCACCTTTTCTAAAATATCTTTTTTACTGTTTGTACTATTTTAGTTATTTTACAGCACGTATGGAAATTAGGTGTCCAGTTTTGGTGACATGTTTTTGATGAAGTTAAATAAAACTATTCCTAATAAAATAACATCATGCAAACTGTCCGAAAGTGATCAGGCAAAGGCAGTTATTTCTTTCAAACTTTCAGCGAGAAATCTACCCATAATTAACATCTTTGATTTAATGCTTTTCACGAGTCAGATACAAAATACCACGAATGAATAATGGAGTCTTGAATACTTTATCTCATAGATCACGATTATAACGTGAGAAATGAAGAGACCGATAAAAAAGGCAATTATCCACAAAGTAACGTAAGCACTTTCAATCAAACTGAAGCAGTTTCCGGTACGTTACATTTGTTCCGCCTTTCAACATTTCCTCATACAGTTCCTGATTATCTTCTGTCACTTTTGTCTCAATTACACGCATGTCACGAAGATTGTTTTTGAGCTAAAATAACAAAACTGAAACGCGTATTCCGTAACCATTCTACGGATTAAAATAAAAGCGACCAACCTTTTTGCGACTATCATCCTATTCAAAACCTCTAAGCCACAACGCCCAGAGAAGTAATAACTCTAAGAGAGGCTGTTGGTTATATTAATCCGCAGGTCTCCTTTAAAAACGAGTGGCTTTAAGTTGCTGGGCCAATTGCATAGGAAAAACAGTCCATGCATATGGAGAATATTTATGTGAAAACAACCCTTTATGGTTTATTTTTAAAATGATGAAAACTTTAGGTAGGTCACTATATATTGACAAGATACAAGGCAGATTTTCTTAACTCTGATTTGCCAAAGGATTAAATCACAAGAAAATAAGGTTTTTGGGCAAAAAGTTGTTACGTGCCTACAAGGACAAAATTACATCAAGAAACTTACCGTCAGATAGATGATTGCAAATAAAAAGGGGTTTGTATCCCCCCCCCCCCCCCCCCTTTAAAGGTATTACCACGGAAAGCAAATAGCTCTGGCCAATAAAACAGATCTAAAAATGAAATATGATGGAATTTTTGTACACGTTTAGAGTTTCCGTTCTTTAAAAACCTAGAGTCTGACAGAAAAAGGTTGCTACAGGAAAACATCACATTGTAGTGGAATCCCATGATCAGCAAATCTTTTCTTGTGAAAATACGACAATCATCATCCCAGACCACTTTCGTATTCAGAGCGGAAGACTGTCTGGTTGAAAATTTCCATCATTTGCATAACATGGTTGGGCACGTTAGAATCCCAACGCTAGTGGAAGTAAAATAACAATGAAACATGGTAGTAGAAAAGGATGTACGTTCATCTTACGATCAATTAGAGCAATGAAACTCCGTGAGCAACTGCGAAAACTCTTTAGTAGCATTAGACAATATGCAGCATAACGGCTCCGCCGTTTAGGAATTTAGCCAAAGATATGTGCTTGGTAACCTGGGGATTTCCCCATTTTCGATGCCCAGTAAGCACCCTATTTGATCAATACAGTAGTTTATGCCCGTAACTGTTTATAATTAATTTAGATAAGAGTGTCACTAAGCCCCGAAAAATTGAGCTTTAACTGCTTGTAGAATTGCGACGATTAATTGGATTGTCATAATTCTATCATTGTAATGATCAAAAAGACAAGGAAATTTCTTCTGTAGAAAAAAGTTTAGGGGTTAGTGGCACTCACGAGAGTTTATAATCTCTTGTGTCACTTTAAAGGTACTATGTAGCTTCCTTGTTGGATTCCTTGTTGTTTTGTGTTGTCAGTAATTACATTTAACTACTCTAAAGGAAATTTTGAAAAAATGTATTTGTAAAAGTGAGATACTGGAATGGACTTCTATCAGTGGAGACAGTTATTACGTATTTCCAAATACTGGGTGACTGCGCGGGAATCCCCTCACCTTATGCAATTAACTTCACTCGCTCTCAAAAAAGAACAGTTGCCGCATTCTTTAGATCTTTTCAGTTACACAAGAGCCATCATTTTGCGACACAAACATTATTTTTCATCCCAACTTTCGCAAAAAAGGAAGTTCATTCGTCGCTAAGTAAACGAGGAAGATATATGATTATCCCACAGTTAGGAGAGGGGGCGTTACAAAATTACAGCTTTCCAAGCGCTTACATATTCGCTAATGTTCTAAAAATGTCTTTTCCAATGGACTCTATAAAAGGTTGACTTGTAGTTAGACTTGATAAGTATTTCATCAACTTCTTCGACATCGCAACTAACAAAGTCATCAGAGGATCCAGTGCCACGTTACAAACAGACCACTGAAAATGTTTAAACAGTTTAAGGTATGTCTTTTACATTCTAGATCTTTTACTCCACAAGACGCATGTACTCGTCAATCTCACGAAATTGCGGATGGAGTAACCCACATAAGTTCAGTCAAAGAGGACAGTGAAATATCACACTAAGTGAAAACCAGAAACTGCATCGTCAAACTTTTTGTGTTTTTCGCTTTCATGAGAAGATTGAGCACTTTTACCTGTGACTTCGTGCCTACTTCCTCCATGGTTATCTAGAATAAGCGCGTTTTCTAAATTTAGAAAACAGGAGAGAAAAATGTTCGTTTTGTTAAATAACGGTTATTTGGTAACGACCACTCTCTTCAGCAATCGTTTCCTGTAACCGGGCACTTTTCGATTACTCGTTTTGTTTCTCAGTCGAGTACTCTTTCAAAAACTCTCTCCTAGACTATCGATAGTCTACGATTTTAGAGACGACGATCATTTCACGGTCAGAAAATGGACACATTCTAAAGTGATATGTCTAACGGTAAGCGAGCACCAACAAAACTAAAAAACGCGCAGTGCTGTTCACTGGCGAAAACCACTGACTACCGACAACACGAGCTTGATTGAAACACATATGTGAGCAATTGAGCATTCTGGATTTCAAGGGAAATTTTTTTCTTAGAAAACCTGATTTTGAGTCCAGTAAAATAAAAATGAATAAACAAGTGACGTACCATAGAGAATTATCATACAGCAGTTCTCCTCATCACCATCTTTATTTTTCTATCAGTTCCTTGCTCCAATCCTGGCGGTTTACATCAGTACCACAGTGGCATACCCTGCTAGCACAGATTCTTACCAAAAAGTCCTCCCAGAAGAAAATTTGAATGATGATAATCAAATCCATGCCGTAAATCCGGCTGACATCAAACATGACAGTGCAAACAACAGCAGTCTGCAGCTATCAATCAAGCATGAGCATGATAGAAAAGAACGCCAAGTATTAGGATGTCAGATGGGCACAGAAATGAAACCCTGTGGCAGTCTTATGGTTGTGACAGTCAAGTGTAAAAAACAAAGTGTGAGTTGTATTGGAAGAGGAGTCATTTCACCAACTTGTATGCCTCAAAGAACCTACTATCAAGAATGCGGTAAAGCATTTCTTACAGCCTGTTTATGCAAATCTTAAACAAGAATGAACAGTTACGCAGTGTTTTAAAATTATCGATCTTCCGAATAAATTTGATATACTTTAAATGTTTTGCCCGGAAATGCTAACTTCGTTGTCCTACTTGAATTTCAAATAGTTATTGCTAATTAATAATAAATAACCTAATTTCTAAAGCCTTAATTATTACACTGTACGTACTATTTGTAAGTAAAGACTATGAAACACTTCTTAATGAAATGAATATATCGTTTCTGTAATATTGTACTTCAAATTAATTTTTTCTATTTATTCAATAAAGTTGATACATGATATTTGTAGAAATAAGCTTTGCCTTTATGAAGAAAATAAAAAAGTTATTACATTTTATCCTTGATCTGATATTAACTGTTATTGCAGTATGCACATCGAAATGATTGTGCTTCACAATAAATCCAAATATCAGAGAGAACACAGTTATGCGGGATGAAAATGTTTTTGGGTTTTTTAGATAACTACTCTTGTTCGCAGCCGTTTTACAGGATGTCACAACAAAGTTAGTTTATGGGTAGAGTTGCGTGACATCCCGAAGAACAGCTGCGAAAGAGACTACCAATAACATGTGACAAGCAGAAAAGGCAAGGACCTCAAAAAGTATGGGAATCTCTTAAGTTTACGTAATCTGATAAAAATTTGAGCAATAATGAGCACTGGTCGAGCAAATAAGTAAAACAAACATTCTAGTCTAAGACGAATGATTCAGCATTGTAAGCCAACTTAAATGATTACCATTTGAGACGTTTAACGTGAGACAGGAAGTTCATAACGCTCGCGGGAAAACATGGAACATTTGGTTTTTATTTGATGGCCCATAGAGCTGTAACTTTCATGCTACTTGAAAAATTCAGTAAAGAATCGGATGGCTCTGAATTCTCTGAAGCCATAAGTAAACTACAAAGAAAAAGGTGTCTGATATTTGCAAGGCATACCAAGCGGAAACATGGTATTGACAGCTTGACCTTAAATCAACAAATCCTCTTCACGACATTGCCACGATAACCTTTCCTGCTGCCTTCTTGTCGAATGCGTGCTTTTTTTACGCTTTTAATTCGTACCTCATGGATGACGTTTACGGGGTTTTTCCACAGTTTTCTTAAATTATACTTTAAAAAAAAAAAAATTATGAACTAATGAGCAGCACTGTACGCACTGAAAAAGTAAAATCTTGTTTTCATCTCCCACGCGTGTTGTCAAACTTCATCAAGGAATTAAAGTTAGGTAAATAAGCTTGCTTATCTACTAATCGTAAATAATATGCCTCCAATTTTCGACCTCTTTTCATAACCGGAGTGAACCAAGCGGAAAGTAGTTGCAGGGTGTAAATATGGTGTTGTACATGCGTGACAGATTACGGAGTTAATCTGTCATGTGTTTGGGAGCCTATTAACAGCTTGACCTTAAATCAACAAATCCTCCTCACGACTTTGCCAAGATATCCTTTCCTACTGCTTTCTTGTCGAGTGAGTGCTTTTTTTTTCCGCTTCTATTTCTTACCTCATGGATTGCGTTAACGGGTTTCTCCAAAGCTTTCTTAAATTATATTTTTTTAGAATGCATGCATGTCACTTAGGCGTAAAGCACATGAGTGCGTTGAGTTCGTTAAAAGGAAGTTTATTTCGTTGTTGACGTGGAAGACGAAAGGACAGTCTCATGATATGGCTAAGAGAGAGGACGTCGCAAAATTAGGGCCTTACGTTGAGCTGAAAGTTTTTCTACGATACCTTTGGATTAGTTTCTGTATTAAAGTTGGTTTTCTGTGAATGACCAATTCTATTGGTTCCTTCAAACGCGAAATGAAAGTTGGTTTAGACAAATATCGCACAGAAATCTTCGACATCGAAAGTGAGACAGCTAGAAAAGAACGTTACCTACTGTTATATGTCGTCACAAAAACAAGTGTTCAGGCAAAATCTCAGTAAAGTGAACACCTTTTTTTGATTTTGGGCTGAAAACATTAAACAGTATTGTTTTAACCCTTATGGATTTGTAGTTACAATATGAAATGTTTAGAAGGAAACCGTGTTTACGCCTTGATTTTGACAGCTTATTCAAAAAGGTAAATAAATAAGTAATGCTGTAAATATCTTGATTAATTCTGTATTATTTCTTCTTTCAATATACATATGAAAGGTGAATAAATAAATAGGTAAAGTTGTAAATACTTTGATTATTTCCATACTATTATCATTGTAATATACGCATTATGATATGTACCTTCGCTAATCAAGTTTATATGTCTGAATATCAAAGTGATGCTGAATCAACATAAAGTTAATCCACAATCGGTTGACAAACTTACAGAGCTAAGAAACGGCTAAATAAATTGAAGCAAGAGAAGTTATAATAGCCTATGTCCGTAAAAGGAAAATAGCTCACTTGTTTCTAGTGAAGCGCAATCTTTATGCTCAGAGGAAATTTAAAGTTGGTTTCTTTGGTTTCAATTTTAGAAACGATGTAACTCGAGGAAGGAAAAGAAAGTTTTACTAAATGAAAGTGTCAGGAGAAAAGCAAGAAGGAACCAGACACGTTTGGCGTACGACAGAAAATAAAAAGACTTCCGGGAAAGTATTTCCCTCATTTCCACTTGAATGCTGTGATAGAATTAAAAATAGTCATGTAAATTTGACATCCACTATAAATTAAAAACCAAACGTAACTTTGAGAGTGAAATTACATGTGCCACCTATAGTATACTACCAAAGTATGACACTGTGCCTTCTGAACGGCTTCCCATCTATAAATAAGTGTTCTAATTACCCCCACCCCCATACCCCTCCTCCCCGCCTCCGAATAGAAAGTTTACACTATATCATACGGATGCATACGTATGCATACGAGCTCAATTCAATTTCTCTTTTCGTAGCGCGTAATGGTACAAGTTTGGAGACAAGTGTCGTGCCTGGGTGTCGTGAATCTGCTTTGGTATAAATTATTTCTTGGCCCAAATCATTCATCGAAAGTTTACAAAGGAGGAAAACGTCTAGTCTTAATTGCGTTGGACGACAGATTTTAAGATGGCAATGAGATGTTGATTAAGATTTCTTACAAGGCAAGTTCTTATTTCAGTCGACTTCTTAATGCGACAGCCGATGGATGAGCGAGTAAGCCGAGCACTCATAATACGTTTTCTTTTCGACCGCGAACGTCACTAGAACTTCAGGAAAACGGTTTTTTTTTTCGTTTTTCTTCTTGTTTTTTTTTTCTTCGTGTGTGAGAATAAGAAAGATGTTGCTGAAAACAAATCATTCGTGCTTTTTCATTTCTCCATGCCAGAATCGTTTCTATTATCTCCCTTGATTGATCACTTTGCTGTTCTTTTTCCGGTCTCTTGTTTTTACGACCGTGCCAGCTTTGATACCGAATTATTACATCGTTTTCAGAAGAATAAAGTCAGTGTTAAAACAGTTCGAAAATGCAACCATGTTGCACAACATTACATCACATTGAGTTTAAGTTATGAAATAACTGCCGTTTACTTCACTTCTATGACGTGGGTGTCAAACAAAGGATTTCCGACAGATCTTTGGAGGTTCACTCAATGTTGTTCTCAGAAAGTGAATTAAATTTTTCCGTCTTACCTTATTATCGCATTCTCGGAAGCTATTAAAGTTTCAGCAAGAATGGATCTACCTGCCGCTAGGTTAGAAAAAGACAAATAGTTCTTACTTCTTATAATTGACCTCTCAAACATATCAAATATTTATTAAAGAAAAGAAATTAAAGAAGAAAGAGTATTAGAGACTTCTATTATAGACTGTTTAAGATACTATACCTAACAATTGACTTGAATTAAGTTGACAATGCGAACAGAGATCAAACAGGCTCTTTTCATGTGCAAAAATTACGCAAGGATTCAGTGCCGCTGTTTTGTGTGTCATAATGCCGTTTTAGCAAGTCCTTCCGCGACTTTTTTTATCATTTTCTGCCGGTCTTCTCTTTCTTGTACTCATTGTTAAGGAAGCTTTATTACAGGATATTTATAATGGTGCTGTATAAATTAGGTAAGTGTTCCTTTTTACACAATAAACTTAGTAGTAACTTTTCCCCAAACCTGCCAAGGTCGCAATCAGGTTTGAGGTTTGTCAACCAGCCCAGTTTGATAGGAGTAACATTAAAGGGAATCCCCTGTGCATATCAAAACATTTACATAACATTGAAAAATGAAACAATTACCGCATTCTTTGAAACACCGAAGAACACAAAACAAGTCGAAGGAGGGCGTAGAACAGTTTACGCCATTACATGTTAAGAAGACTCACTTACTCTACTTTCCGTCACAAGGGAAGTTCACTTCGTTTTTCTAGGCATAATAAACGAGGAAGATGTGCGCCACATTGATGGCAAAGAACTGAAGAGGATGTTGTTACATCATAGCTGTTTGTAGTTGCCCATGGATTCTATGGTAGCTTGCATTTAAATTGGTTACTCTATTTTCGAGCGCAAGCCGATTTTCTAAAAATGTCTCTTCCCATCGATTGCATATAAGGTAGGCCTGCAGTTGATTTGGTACATATTTCAAGAGACTCTTCGATATCAAGACTGAAAATCCATAGTAGAACTTATTGCAACGTTACAAACAGATCACTGAACATGATGCTTAACCATTTCAAGGTATGTTTCATTGCTTTCTCTCACAGTCCAAAGAGACAGACGCTATCTTCAGTCTCAGTATTCCTCTGTCTTCCTCGTTCATCCGAAATAGGATGAGGACAGAAATGGATTGGTCCACACAAAAAAAACACATCATTTATTTATCTTCGTGAAGGCTTTCTCCATTATCAGTGTTTAAAGCTCACTACTCTTTTCAACGATGTTCATTACATATTTCTCTCCTAGTAACAGTCAATAGATGTATAAGCGCACGCTGCTTTTGCCTTCAAAAAAGTATTCTGGCGGTTTAATATTCCTAACGCCTCAGTCCTCTTTTATACCGCGTCTCCCGCAGCGATATCCTTAAGATTTAGATTAGAAGTGCCTAAGACCTAGTTACTCATTAGTATTTGAATTGAAATCTTGTAGATTGTTCACACCATAGATAATTCGAAGGATTACTGCACTTAATCACGATGTTGAAGAGTCGAACCTTATTTTGATGATATATTGTATTTTTTATACGTTTTTTATGTTTTATTTTGCTATAAGTTTTAAAGAGGAAACATTTCGAGAGTTCGTGATCGTCTCTTTCTAAATTTAGTCAGCATTATTATGTAGTAATTCTCCTAATCAGCACCTATATTTTCCATCAGTTGCTCGCAACAACCCTTGTGCTCTGCATCAGCACCGCCACAGCATATCCAGCCGGTATCAGTTATTATCCACAAGTCCTCGCAGAAGAGCATCACGACAATGGAACTCAAATCGATGTTGACAATGCGAACACCAGCAGCCTGCAACTATCCAAGCATGTGTATGACAGAGGAGCACGCCAGGTACCAGGATGTCTGATCAGCACAAGCACGGAACCCTGTGGCAGTCTTATGGTTGTGACAGTCAAGTGTAGAAAATATAGTATAGCTTGTGTACGTTCTTTAGCGATTTGTGCCACCCAAAAGACCTATTTCAAAGAATGTGGCAAAGTTTTTGATACAGATTGTTTGTGTCAATAATATGTTATGCGGCGTTTAACTGAAAAAGAGAGTCCCTACAATGTATGTTATCCGATGAAAGCATCCTTTTAAAAAACTAAAATGTTACCTTTTTTAAAATATATATTTTTAAACAATTACTGACTGTACCTATTTAGTTACTTTACAGCATGTATGAAAATTAGTTGTGTCCAGTTTTTGTAACATGTTTTTAATAAAGTTAAATAAAACAATTCCTATCAATGACATATGAGTAAATGACGATTAATCAGTTTATAATTTCCACGCAAAACTGAAGCATAACTAAATTGTAAACTCAGAGGCCTGGGTAAACTGAATAACATAAAGCAAACTCTTATAAAAACAAACATTCCGAAAGCGAAAAGGCAAAGGCAGTTATTTCTTTCAAACTTTCAGTGAGAAATCTATCCGTAATTAACATCTTTAATTTCATGCTTTTCACGCGTCAAATACAAACATTTAAAGCACGAATGAATAAGGGAGTCCTGAATACTTTATTTCATCGATCAAGATAATAAGGTGAGAGATTATGAGATCGATAAACCAAGACAATTTTCCAAAAAGTAACGCCAGCACTTTAAATCAAAGTGAACACAGTTTCGGGTACGGCACGTTAAACTTTGTTCCGCCTTTCAATATTTCCTCATACAGTTCCTAATTATCTTCCGTCACTTTTCTCTCAACTGACACGCATGCCACGAGGATAGTTTTTGAACTTTAATAACAGAACCAAAAGAAGTGTTCCGTGACCATTCTACAGATTTGAATAAAAGCGACCAACCATTTTCCGACTACTATCCTATTCAAAACCTACAGGCCACAACACCTAGAGAAGCAATAATAGTGACTGTTGATTAATCCGCAGGTCTCCTTAGAAAACGAGTGGAAAAACAGTCCATGTTTTAAGATTTTAGATATATGAAAATTCACATATTTGCACTGCGGTGGAAAGATGAAATTGAGAGATCCTCGCAGCTAAGAAACACTACTGAAACGAGTAGTTGGTTATAGGACCTGAAAAAAAATTTTCAGGCCCGTACGGGATTTGAACCCATGACCTCTGCGATACCGGTGCAGCGCTCTACCATTCACTTGGATGTTTATTTGGACCCAATTCATTAACCAGCTCCCAGTTGGCTTGGTAGAGCGCTGCACCGGTATCGCAGAGGTCATGGGTTCAAATCCCGTACGGGCCTGAAAATTTTTTTCAGGTCCTATTAACAACTACTCGTTTCAGTAGTGTTTCTTAGCTGCGAGGATCTCTCAATTTCAGTCCATGTTTTGTTCACAGCAGGACAGTCGTTAGTCGGTGTTCTTAGAATGTCTGAGCATACTGATGGCTTAGATTTTGCCTTTATTCCATTGTTTTTGTCCCCAAGCTCAGTCATATGCTACCAGCCTTTTATTTAACACCTTCAACCTTTTAAACCCCATAATTACCGTATAGATTCTCCTGAATGGTCTCCTTACATTTTCTTCATGCAGCAATTATGAAAAAGGTTGTGATAAAAGATCAGGGAAACGACCTTTCTGTTGGAATCGGTTCTTTGATTCCTATGCACGACCTTTACTTGTAACAAAGTGCTGAATTTGTGGGGAAAAAATTTGTTCCTGATCACTGTTAAAGGCGCTTGACCGGCGTCCGGATATTTGAATCTTATAGTGTTCCAGAGAATGAATCAAATCTCAGAAGGGTCATTTTGATTGAGTTAATGTAAATGGAGGAAGTAAGGGGAAAGAGTTTAATTACGAATCGAGACGACTAACCATAACTTGATGTGTCAAACTAAATTATTCATGATAACCAAACCTAGACTTCAATAGCAAATTCAAGCAATGCACACTTCTTCTGCATGCAATTCTTCACTTCAAACCTAATGATATCTTCACGGAACAACTCTTTATGAAAACTATCCTTAATGGTATATTTTTAAAATGATGAAAACTTGAGGCAGGTCACTACATATATTGACAAGATACAAGGTAGATTTTCTCAATTCTGATGCCAAAGAATTAAATCACAACACAGTAAGGTTTTTGGGAAAAAAGTTGTTACGTGCCTACAGGGAAAGAATTACACCAAGAAACTTACCGTCAGAAAGATGATTGCTAACTAAATAGGCCTTTTGTATCAACACCCTCTTAAAGGCATTACCACGGAAAGCAAATAGCTCTGGCCAATAAAGCAAACCTAGAGATGAGATATGATGGAATTCTTGAACACGTTTAGAGTTTCCGTTCTCTAAAAACCTAGAGTCTGACAGAAAAATGTTGCAACAGGAAAACATCACATTGTACTGGCATCTCATGATCAGCAAATCTTTTTTCGTGAAAATACAATAATCATCTTCCCAGATCACTTTCGAGTTCAGAGCGGAAGACTGTCTGATTGAAAATTTTCATCGTATACATCCAATGGGTTACATTGACACTAACATGGTTGGGCACGTTAGAATCCCAACGCTAATGGAAGTAAAATGAAAATGAACATGATAATAAAATAAGTAAATACGTTCATTTTACGATCAATGAGAGCAATGAAACTCCGTGAACAACTGCGAAAACTCTTTAGTAACATTAGCAGTTTAAGGTTACAGGAGAATATGCAACAAAGCGACTCCAATGCCGGAATTTAGCCAAAGACATCTGCTTGATAACCTGGGGATTCCCTGATCTTCGATGCCTAGTAAGCACCCTTATGGTCAATACAGCAGTTTATGCATGTGACTGTTTTTTAAATTAATCTAATTTAAATAGGAGCGCCACTAACCCCCAGAAAAAATCGAACTTTGACTGCTTGTATATTTGCGAGGTATACTCAAGAGAGTTTTAAACTATCTTGAGTACCTCTTGCATTTATACAAGCAGTTTAAATTTCGATTTTTTTCTGTAATCTCTTGTGGCACTTTGAAGGTACTATGCAGTTGGGTTACAGTAGCGAGAGCTTCTTTGTTGGAATCCTTGTTGTTCTGTGTTTTCAGTAATTACATTAGTCAACTGCTCTAAAGGAAAGTTTTTAAAGAAATGCATTTGAGATTGAGATACTGGAATGGACTTTTATCATTAGAGACGGTTATTACGTATTCCAAAGACTGGGTGACTGCACGGGAATCCCCTAAGCTTATGCAATTAACTTCACTCGCCCCTAAAAAGGAACAGTTGCCGTATTCTTAAGATCTTTTCAGTTGCACAAGAGCCATCATTTTCCGACGGAAAAAGTTTTTATCTCAACCTTCGCAAAAGAAGGAAGTTCACTCGTCGCAAAGATTAACGAGGAAGATATGGAGAATAATACATGGGCGCGCGTGGATATGGAATTTCTCTTTGAGTGTTCAACTCGATAGCTCGCGATTGAGCACAGCGAACGAGTGAGATGTTGAGTTGAACATGAGAAGAGAAATTCCATATCTACAAGCAACCATCTATTATTTTGTTTATCGTATTAACACAATAGCCCTTTCCTGACAAGAAAAGCCGACTTGCGAAATGCGTTGAATCATGATTACAAAAACAACAATAGTCGTAATTCTTAATTTACCAAATTCTCATTTATTGACTTTGTCCTTACCTACAGAAGAAGTCTTTCAGGTAAACGGCCAAAATCGGTCAGTAGCAAATCTTCCAGTTGTCGAATTTCATTCTCAGCCGAAAGAAATGCCAACACCAAAGCCTCTGAATACGTAACTTTCGGTTTTTCTTTTAGTATATTGGTTTTTTTCCCCTTCTAGGAAAGTTTGAACCTCGCTGTCTGTCAGCGATACGGAATTTTTAGTGCCGCCATAATTCGAGAAAGCTCCGACAAACAACTTTTATTGAGAATCGTGAAAACTTTGCCGTTCATTCATCAACCTGAATAAAGGGGTAAGTTTCTAAAGAAACTGTGGTGCCGCTTCGGTGGGAGAGTATAGCAGGTAATTTAGTGAAGATTTTAGATATATGAAAATTCACATATTTGCACTGCGGTGGAGAGATGAAATTATAAGATCCTCGCAGCTAAGAACACTACTGAAACGAGTAGTTGTAAATAGGACCTGAAAAAAATTCAGGCCCGTACGGGATATGAACCCATGACCTGTGCGATACCGGTGCAGCGCTCTACCAATTGAGCTAACAAGCCAACTGGGAGCTGGTCAATGAATTGGGTACAAATAAACATCCAAGTGAATGAAGATTTTAGATATATGAAAATTCACATATTTGCACTGCGGTGGAGAGATGAAATTATAAGATCCTCGCAGCTAAGAACACTACTGAAACGAAATTCAGGCCCGTACGGGATGTGAACCCATGACCTCTGCGATACCGGTGCAGCGCTCCACCAATTGAGCTAACAAGCCAACTGGGAGCTGGTCAATGAATTGGGTACAAATAAACATCCAAGTGAATGAAGATTTTAGATATATGAAAATTCACATATTTGCACTGCGGTGGAGAGATGAAATTATAAGATCCTCGCAGCTAAGAACACTACTGAAACGAGTACTTGTAAATAGGACCTGAAAAAAAATTCAGGCCCGTACGTTGAAAACGTAAATTAGCCACCGTAAAAGGTAAAAAAGCTGACGTTTCGAGCGTTAGCCCTTCGTCAGATGATTGGCTATATAAACACATCGTATTTTTTCACGTGTGTTGTTTCAGCTTTTCTCAGGGCCGGAAATCCCTGTATAACACCGCAGTTTATGTGATAAATATGATGATCCCATAGTTATGAAAGGGGAAGTCGCAAAATTACAGCTTTTTAAGTACTTACATATTCGCTAATGTTCTAAAAATGTCTTTTCCAATGGACTCCATAAAAGGCGAACATGTAGTTAGACTAGATAAGTATTCATCAACTTCTTCGACATCGCAACCAACGAAGTCACCAAAGGATCCAGTGCCACGTCACAAACAGACCACTAAAAATGTTTAAACAGTGCGAGGTATGTCTTTTGCATTCTAGACATTTTACTCCAAAAGACGTATTTAATCGTCAATCTCACTAATTTGCGAGTGGAGTGAATCACATAAGTTCAGTCAAAGAAGGACAGTGAAATATCTCACTAAGTGAAAACCAGAGACCGCATCTTATAACTTTTTGTGTTTTTTCAATTTCATGAGAAGACTGAGCACTCTTACCTGTGACTTCGCGCCTACTTCTTCCATGGTGATCGTTTCAAAATTAAGTCTAGTACTGAAGTTTTTCTGATGCAAAATCTCTTATGCATGCTAATTTAAGCGGAGCTGAAGCTCAGCTTTTTTACCCTTTACGGTGGCTAATTTACGTTTTCAACCCAGTTGTTAACACTAAATTACCAGTTAAACAAGAATCAACAGTTACGGAGTGTTAAAAAACTATTTTAAGAGATCTTCCGAATAAATTTGATATACTATAAATGTTTTGCCCGGAAATGTTAACATCGTTGTCCTACTTGAATTTCAAATAGTTTTTGCTAATTAATATATTTGTGGAAATAAGCTAATTTTTAAAGCTTTGATTATTACGTGCTATTTATAAGTAGAGACTGTAGAATACTTCTTAATAAAATAAATATTTCGTTTCTGCATTATTGTACTTTAAATTCATTTTTCCTTTTTATTTAATAAAGTTGATACATGATATTTGTAGAAATAAGCTTTGCGTTTTATGAAGGAAATTAAAAATTAAAGTTATTACAGCTTATCTTTGACCCGATATTAACTGTTACTGCAGTATGCACATCGAAATGATTGTGCTTCACAATAAATCAAATTTCATGGATTGCCTGCCTTTTCAGCGAGAACATAGTTATACTGGATGAAAATGTTTTTGAGTGCTTAGATGACTACTCTTGTTAGCAGCCGTTTTATAGCATGTCACAACAAGGTTAGTTTAGGGGGAGAGTTGCGTGACATCCCGAAGAACAGCTGTGATAGAGACTACCAATAATATTTAACAGGCAGAAAAGGCAAGGACCTCAAGAAGTATGGGAATCTCTTAAGTTTATGTAATCTGATAAAAATTTGAGCAATAATGAGCATTGGTCAAGCAAATAAGTAAAACGAACTCTATTCATAGAGTGAACCAAGCGGAAAGTATTTGTAGGGTGTTACTATGGTGTTGTACATGCGTGACATTTTTCGGACGTAACCTGTGATGTGTTTGGGGGCCCCAGATTTAGTACTAATCGCCTCAAGACTATAATTTAGCTTTTCGCTGTAAAACATTTCCCGAGGTCTAACGTAGCATTCTAAACATACGTAATTCATTGAGTCTCCAACAGAGTTGTTACTACCCTTTTCAATTACATACGCACTGAGGGGGAAAACAGTTTGCCCACGTAGGGATTAAATGGACTGTTCGTCACAGTGGCAACATGATGCAGCGACAATGCAAAACAGACAGGTAGAAGATATGCAACCAAGGCTGTTGGGAATCTCCCGTTGAGACTCAGCGAGCAGACTCCTTACGCCATTGGCTAACAAAATCAGTAGTTTACGAGTGTAACCTTTCGTTGACAGGAAGTTCATATCGTTGTTGACGTGGACGACGAAGGGACAGTCTCGTGATACGAATAGCAAAAAAGACATCGCCAAATTAGGGCTTTACATTGCTTTTCAATCTTGTTCATAAGGCGCATCACTTAAGATCAGTTAAGGGGCATCAGATTGACACCCCTCTGCTACTTGGAAGATTTGGATTACGCTGATGATTTAGCCTTACTATCACAAAAAAAAAACTGGACATTCAAGAGAAGACTCAATGCCTTAACACCTTGGCAAGAGAAGTTGGCCTCAACATCAGCAGCAAGAAGACTGAAACTATGGCGCTGAATGTTATCAACGCACGCCCAATCCAGATTGACAGTGAAGAACTTGAGACAGATTTACCTATCTCGGCAGTATCATCATTGAGATGGAAGAACTGACCTGGACATCCAGAGCCGTCTCAATATGATGAATAAAGTATGGCGCTCCTCCACTTACAGTACTCGTATCAAGCTGAACCTCTATCACAGCCGCGTCCTGACAACTCTCCTGTATAGTTAAGAATGTTGCCGCTTGACGGAGAAGGACTTATCAAAAACTCTCCAAATTTCACACCAAGAGCCCTCGGCGTATCCTACGCATCTTCTTGCGCAATTTCATTTCAAATAAAGATCTCTTTGAACGGTGCGGAACTGAAACAATGGCTACCATCCTGAAGAGGAGAAGCTGGTAGGTGGATTAGACAAGTCACCAGCCAAGGAGCCTTTATCACTGGACACCTGAAGGGAAACGCACGAGGAGCCGCCCAAAGAACAACTGGCGGCGGAAAGTAGAGAAAGAATTTAAGGAAAAGGGGAAGATGGACAGTCTAATGATATGGATAAGAAAGAGGACGTCGCCAAATTAGGGCCTTACCTTGAGCTCAAAGTTTTTCTGCAGTACCTTCTGATTAGTTAATCTATTTCTGTATTTAGTTGGGTTTTAATTTTCTGAGAATGACCAATCCTATCGGCTCCATAAAACGCGTAATGAAAGTTGGTTTAGACAATTATCGCACAAAATCTTCGACATCGAAACCGAGACAGCTAGAAAAGTACATGTCGTAACAAAAACAAATGTTCGTGCGAAAGCTCAGTAAAGTGAACACCTATTTTGGGTTTTGGGCAAAAAACATTAAACAGTATTGTTTTAACCCTTATTGATTGTAGTTATTATACGACATTTTTAGAAGTAAACCGTGTTTACGCCTTGTTTTTGACAGCTTAGTAAAAAAAGGTTAAAAAATAAGTTACGTTGTAAATATCTTGATTAATTCCGCATTATTTCTTATTTCAATATACACATGATCCACACCTTGGAAAGTTGAATAAACAAATAAATAAGTAAAGTTGTAAATACTTTGATTATTTCCGTACTATTATCATTGTAATATACGCATTATTACCTTCGCTAATCAAGTTTACATGTCTGAATATCAAAGTGATGCTGAATCAACATAAATTTAATCCACAGTCGGTTGACAAACTTATTGGGCAGAAACGGCTAAATAAATTGAAACAAGAGACGTTACGATGGCATAAATCCGTAAAAGGAAAACAGCTCGCTTGTTTCTAGTGAAGCTAAATGTTTAGGCTCAGGGAGGAATGTAAAGTTGGTCTCCTTGATTTCATTGGTTTTTATAGTCTTAATTTAAGAAACGGTGAAACTCGAGAAAGGAAAAGAGAGTTTTTCTTAATGAAAGCATCAGCGTACGATAGGAGATAAAATGACTACCGGGAAAGTGTCTCCCTAATTTCCTCATGCATGTTTTTAATTCTTTTCCTCGGGTGTTTTCGACATAAAAACATAGCTCTGTTAAATCAGTTTGACAATTATGAATAGCATAAATACCACCAAACACATGATATATGTCACAAATCTTTTCAGTCAAATATAACTGATAATTGAGACGTCTATAGACCAGAACACAATCTCATCTTTTGCCGGGATGAATGTTCATAGAATGATCGTGCCCAGAAACCCTTAATGGAGCTTTCCCGACCACAACAAGAGAGTTTGAATTGAGAAGGGATCGGAAGGATTAAGGAGGCGCGCAAAGACTGTGTAAAGGTTGGCTTATCCGTTACCGAATCTGTTTGGGTTAAGCGAAAGTGATCTTGACCACGCGACTATTGACAGTAACGGGAATCCCCATGTCTTACGTAAGTACTGAGCTAATGCAAAATCCAAGTCATGCCGCATTCTTGTTAACTTAGTAATGACATAAAAATTTTATTTCTAGAGAATGATCTTGAACTATTAGCCAACAGGATGAGAGAAAACATTTTTTTGTCCTGTGTACTTGTCACATTTTGCGTCGGACGTTTAAGTAGCTTTTCTTCAAGCTGAGGTAAAATGAAGATTATCTCTGCAGAAATATATCAAGACTCGTGGGTAAAATCTGTAAACCCTCGTGAGCATGTTACATCCTCTCTCTCAGTTTACTCGTCTCTGAACTTAACGCAGTCACTTGAATGCTGTGGTAGAATTAAGAATAGTCATGTAAAATTTGACATTCACTGTAAATCAAAAACCAAACGTAACTCAGGGAATGACATTACATGTGCCACTTATAGTATACTAACAAAGTATGGCACTTTGCTTTCTGAATAGCTTCCTGTCCATAAATAAGTGCTCTAATTACCCCCAACCCCATACCCCCATACCCCATACCCCCTCCCCCCCACCCCCGCCTCCGCCCTTATCAGAATCCAATTAGAAAGTTTATACTATATCATACGGGTGCATACGAGCTCAATTCAAGTTCTCTTTTCGTAACGCGTAATGGTACAAGTTTGGAGACAGGTGTTGTGAATCTGCTTTGGTAAAAATTATTTCTTAGCCCAAATCCTTCATCGAAAGTTTACAAAAGAAGAAAACGTCCAGCTGCAAAAGTGTTGTGACAGTCTACTTCAGTCTAATTTCGTAAAAAAGGCTGTGGTTATTCATTGTGGTGAATAACAATAAAAGCTAAGTTTTTCGTTTGTCTCAAGATGTAGTCGTGTGTGATGTAGATCGCGATTTCAGTGGACGAGCGAGTGAGCCACGCAGTCATAATACGTTTTCTTTTCGACCACGAACCTGACTAGAACTTCAGGAAAACGTTTTTCCTTGTTTTTGTTCTTGTTTTTTTTCATGTGTGTGAAAATAAGAAAGATGTTAATGAAAACAAATCATTCGTGCTTTTTCATTTCTCCATGCCAGAACCAAATGGTCTCTCTTTCTTGATTGATCATATTGCTGTTCTTTTTCCGGTCTCTCTTTTTCCGTTTACTTCACTTTCGTAACGTAGGTGTTTAACAAAGGATTTCCGACAGATCTTTGGGGGTTCACCCAGTGTTTTTCTCAGAAAGTGAATTAAATTTTTCCTTCTTACCTTATTACTGCATTCTCGGAAACTGTTAAAGTTTCAGCAAGATTGGATCTACCTGCCGCTAGGTTAGAAAAAGACCAATAGTTCTTACTTCTTATACCTGACCTCTCAAACATATTAAATATTTATTAAAGAAAAGAAATTAAAGAAGAAAGAAACGACGATCGAGCAATTTCTGTTTGATTACGTCTCGTAAATGTGGAGAAACTTGAGGCTTTACTCTCAAACCACGCGATGAAACATGGCTGGCTCTAGAGAGCGGTTTTATCTTCTGGGGACCAGATTAAATTTATATGAGTACAAAAAGAGAGGATCGGCGACTGTTTAAGATACTATACGTAACTATTAACTTTAATTAAGTTGACAATGCGAACGGAGAACAGACAGGCTCTTTTCATTTGCAAAAAATTACGAAAGGATTCAGTGCCGCTGTTTTGTGAGTCATTATGCCGTTTTAGCAAGTCCTTCCGCAATTTTTTTACCATTTTCTGCCGGTCTTCTCTTTCTCGTATTAATTGTTAAGGAAGCTTTATTACAGGACATTTATCATAGAAGTATATAATTTAGGTACTGCTTAGCAATAACTTTTCCACAAACCTGCCAAGGTCGCAATCAGGTTTGACGTTTGTCAACCAGCCCAGTTTCATAGGAGTAACATTGAAGGGAATCCCCTGTGAATATCAAAATATTTGCACTACATGAAAAAATTAAACATTTACCGCATTCTTTGAAACAACAAAGAACACAAAACAAGTCGAAGGAGGGCGTGGAACAGTTTACGCCACTGCATGTTAAGAAGACTCACTCATCCTACTTTCTGTTACAAGGGAAGTTCACTTCGTTTTTCTAGACACAATAAACGAGGAAGATGTGCGCCACATTGACGGTAAAGAACTGAAGAGGATGTTGTTACATCATAGCTGTTTCTGGTTGCCCATGCATTCCATGGTGGCTTGCCTTCAAATTGGTTCCTTTATTTTCGAACGCAAGCTGATTTTCTAAAAATGTCTCTTCCCATGGATTGTATATAAGGTAGGCCTGCCAGTTGATTTGGTTCATATATCAAGAGACTCTTTGATATCAAGACTGAAAAATCCATAGTAGAACTTATTGCAACGTTACAAACAGATCACTGTACATGATGCTTAATTATTTCAAGGTATGTTTCATTTCTTTCTCTCACGGTCCAAAGAGACAGACGCCATCTTCAGTCTCGGTATTCCTTTGATGAGGACAGAAATGAATTGATCCACAAAAAAAACACATCATTTATAAATCTTCGTGAAGGCTTTCTCTATTATCAGCGTTTAAAACTCACTACTCTTTTCAGCGATGTTCATGCTACATTACATATTTCTCTCCTAGTAACTGTCAATAGATGATTAGCGCACGCTACTTTTGCCTATATTCTGGCGGTGTAATATTCTTAACGCCGTCATTCCTCTTTTATGCCGCTTCTCCCGCAGCGATATCCTTAAGATTTAGGTTAAAAGTGCCTAGGAACTAATTAATCATTCATATTTGAATTGGAATCTTGTAGATTGTTCACACCATAGACAATTTGAAGGATAACTGCACTTAATCATGATGTTGAAGAGTCGAACCTTATTTTGATGATATATTGTATTTTTTATACGTTTTTATTATTTTGCTATCAGTTTTAAAGAAGAAACATTTCGAGAGTTAGTGGTCGTCTATTTGTAAAATTAAGTCAGCATTATTTTATCGCAATTTTCCTAATCAGCATCTATATTTTCCATCAGTTGCTCGCCACAATCTTAGTGCTTTGCATCAGCACCACCACAGCATTTCCAGCCGGCATCAATTATTATCCACAAGTCCTCACAGAAGAGCATCACGACAATGAAACTCAAACCGATGTTGCGCATTCTGTCAATGCGAACACTAGCAGCCTGCAGCCATCATCCAAGCATGTGCTTTACAGAGGAGCACGCCAGGTACCAGGATGTCTGATCAGCTCAAGAACGGAACGCTGTGGCAGTCGTATGGTTGTGACAGTCAAGTGTAGAAAATATAGTGTAGCTTGTCTACGTACTTCAGCGATTTGTGCCACCCAAAAGACCTATTTCAAAGAATGTGGCAAAGTTTTTGATACAAATTGTGTATGTAAATCCTAAACTTTAATAACATGTTATGCGGCATTTAACTGAAAAAGAGAGTCCCTACAATGTATGTTATCCGAAGAAAGCATCCTTTTGAAAAACTAAAATGTTACCTTTTTTAAAATATATATTTTTAAAAAATTACTGTTTGTACCTATTTAGGTACTTTACGGCATGTATGGAAATTAGTTGTGTCCAGTTTTTGTAATATGTTTTTGATAAAGTTAAATAAAACAATTCCCATCAATGATATTTGAATAAATGACGATTAATCAGTTTATAATTTCCAAGCCAAACTAAAGCATAACTAAATTACAAACTCAGAAGCCAGGGTAAACTGAATAACATAATGCAAACTGTTATAAAAACAAACATTCCGAAAGCGAAAAGGCAAAGGCAGTTATTTCTTTCAAACTTTCAGCAAGAAATCTTTCCATAATTAACATCTTTGATTTAATGCTTTTCATGCGTCAAACACAAAAATGTACGAATTAATAATGGGTCTTGAATACTTTATCTCAGAGATCACGATAGTAAGGTGAGAGATGAAGAGACCGATAAACCAAGACAATTATCCAAAAAGTAACGTAACCACTTTCAATCAAACTGAAACACAGTTTCCGGTACGGTACGTTTGCTCCGCCTTTCAATATTTCCTCATATAGTTCCGAATTATCTTCCGTCGCTTTTGTCTCATGCCTCGAAAGTTTATGAACTTTAATAATAGAACCAAAAAACGTATTCCGTAACCATTCTATAGATTTGAATAAAAGCGACCAACCATTTTTCGACTACTACACAGCAACAGCAGGACAGTCGTTAGTTATTGTTCTCAGAATGTCTGAGCACATATGATTTAGATTGTGCCGTTATTCCATTGTTTTTGTCTCCACGCTCAGTCATACGCTACTAGCCTTTTTAGATAACATTATCAGCCATTTAATCCCCATAATTACCGTATATATTCTCCTGAATGGTAACAAAGTGCTGATGTTGTAGGGATGAATTTGTTGCTGATCACTGTTAAAGGCGCTTGACCGGCGTCCGGATATTTGAATCTTTTATAGCGTCCCAGAGAATGAATCAAATCTTAGAATTATCATTTTGATTGAGTTAATGGCAATGGCGGAAGTAAGGGGAAGGAGTTTAATTACGAATCGAGACGACTAACCACCACTTGATGTGTCAAACTAAATTTTTCATGATAACCAAACCTCGACTTGTAGCAAATTCAATCACTGCGCACTTCTTCTGCATGCAATTCTTGACTTCAAACCTAATGATATCTTCACGGAACAGCTCTTTGTGAAAACCGCTGTTAATGGTATATTTTTAAAATGATAAAAACTTGAGGTAGGTCACTACATATATTACTACAAGATACAAGGCAAGTTTTCTCAACTCTGATTTACCAAAGGATTAAATCACAACACAGTAAGGTTTTTGGGAAAAAAGTTGTTACGTGCTAACAGGGAAAAAATTACACCAAGAAACTAACCATCAGAAAGATGATTGCTAAATAAAAAAGGCTTTTGTATCAACGCCAAAGGATTAAATCACAACACAGTAAGGTTTTTGGGAAAAAATTTGTTACGTGCTTACAGGGAAAAAATTACACCAAGAAACTAACCATCAGAAAGATGATTGCTAAATAAAAAAGGCTTTTGTATCAACGCCCTCTAAAAGGTATTACCACGGAAAGCAAATAGCTCTGGCCAATAAAACAAACCTAGAGATAAAATGTGATGGAACTCTTGAACACGTTTAGAGTTTCCGTTCTCTAAAAACCTAGAGTCTGACAGAAAAATGTTGCAACAGGAAAACATCACATTGTACTGGCATCTCATGATTAGCAAATCTTTTCTTGTGAAAATACAACAATCATCACCCCTAACCACTTTCGTTTTCAGAGGAGAAGACTGTCTGGTTGAAAATTTCCATCATTTACATCCAATGGGTTACGTTGACACTAACATGATTGGGCACGTTAGATAGTAAAGAGGGCCGTTATATACGCTCATTTTACGATCAATTAGAGCAATGAAACTCCGTGAACAACTGCGAAAACTCTTTCGTAGCATCAGAGAATATGCAACATAACGACTCTGCCGTATAGGAATTTAGCCAAAGACATCTGCTTGGTAACCTGGGGATTCCCCGATCTTTGACGCCCAGTCAGCACCCTATATGATCAATACAGCAGTTTATGCAGGTAACTGTTTTTAATCGATTTAATTAAGAGTGCCACTAAGGCCCGGAAAAATTGAGCTTTAATTGCTTGTAGAATTGCGAGGTTTTATTGGATTGCAATAATTCTTTCACTGTAATGATCAAGAGGACAAGGAAATTTCTTCTGTAGGAAAATGTTTTAGGCGTTAGTGGCAGTTAAGAGTGTTTATAATCTCCTGTGTCACTTTAAAGGTACCATGTAGTTGGGTTACAGTAGTGGGAACTTCTTTGTTGGAGTCCTTGTTGTTCTGTGTTTTCAGTAATTACATTATTCAACTACCCTAAAGGAAATTTTGAAAAATGCATTTGTGGAATTAAGAGACTGGAATGGACTTCTCTCGGTAGAGACGGTTATTACGTATTTGCAAAGACTGGGTGACTTCGCGGGAATCCTCTCACCTTATGCAATTAACTTCAGTCGCCCTAAAAAAGAACAGTTGCTGCATTCTTTAGATCTTTCCATTTACACCATTATTAAGCCATAATTTTCCGACAGAAACGTTATTTTTCATCCCAACCTTAGCTAAAGAAGGAAGTTCATTCGTCGCTAAGGTAAACTAGGAAGATGTATGATTATCCGATAGTTAGGAAAGGGGACGTTGCAGAATTACAGCTTTTCAAGTGGTTACATATTCACTAATGTTCGAAAAATGTCTTTTCCAATGGACTCTATAAAAAGTGAACTTGGAGTTAGATGAGTATTTCACCAACTTCTTCGACATCGCAATAGGCTAAACGATTTGCATAATGGCGGGAAAAACCTTGATCGCTCTCTCGATTTGTATTTATTGATTCTACGTTATACTCTCGCCCAATTTTACAAATCCAATTGACAACGATTTGGATAAAACGACGATGTTTATGCATGAAGATCGTCAAACTTCCTCGAACGCCAAGAACACCGAAAACAGCTACTCGTTTTCTGCTCAAGCCAACAGACTCGCCAAGGCTTCGAGCTTGAGTTGCTGGTACATCATCGAAACTATGGAAGTGAAATTGATTTTGAAAGAGAAGTATCTTCGAAGGAGACTTGCTTTTACTCATATTTCTATTGCGACATTTGATCCAATTATCTACC